>NW_027595518.1:60000-72500 GCF_031162955.1 Sander vitreus | reverse complement strand
AAGTCTCTTTTATATAGACCTTAGTGGTCCCCTAATACTGTATCTGAAGTCTCTTTTATATAGACCTTAGTGGTCCCCTAATACTGTATCTGAAGTCTCTTTTATATAGACCTTAGTGGTCCCCCTAATACTGTATCTGAAGTCTCTTTTATATAGACCTTAGTGGTCCCCTAATACTGTATCTGAAGTCTCTTTATATAGACCTTAGTGGTCCCCTAATACTGTATCTGAAGTCTCTTTTATATAGACCTTAGTGGTCCCCTAATACTGTATCTGAAGTCTCTTTTATATAGACCTTAGTGGTCCCCTAATACTGTATCTGAAGTCTCTTTTATATAGACCTTAGTGGTCCCCTAATACTGTATCTGAAGTCTCTTTTATATAGACCTTAGTGGTCCCCTAATACTGTATCTGAAGTCTCTTTTATATAGACCTTAGTGGTCCCCTAATACTGTATCTGAAGTCTCTTTATATAGACCTTAGTGGTCCCCTAATACTGTATCTGAAGTCTCTTTTATATAGGCCTTAGTGGTCCCCTAATACTGTATCTGAAGTCTCTTTTATATAGGCCTTAGTGGTCCCCTAATACTGTATCTGAAGTCTCTTTATATAGACCTTAGTGGTCCCCTAATACTGTATCTGAAGTCTCTTTTATATAGACCTTAGTGGTCCCCTAATACTGTATCTGAAGTCTCTTTTATATAGACCTTAGTGGTCCCCTAATACTGTATCTGAAGTCTCTTTTATATAGACCTTAGTGGTCCCCCTAATACTGTATCTGAAGTCTCTTTTATATAGACCTTAGTGGTCCCCTAATACTGTATCTGAAGTCTCTTTATATAGACCTTAGTGGTCCCCTAATACTGTATCTGAAGTCTCTTTTATATAGACCTTAGTGGTCCCCTAATACTGTATCTGAAGTCTCTTTATATAGACCTTAGTGGTCCCCTAATACTGTATCTGAAGTCTCTTTATATAGACCTTAGTGGTCCCCCTAATACTGTATCTGAAGTCTCTTTATATAGACCTTAGTGGTCCCCTAATACTGTATCTGAAGTCTCTTTATATAGACCTTAGTGGTCCCCTAATACTGTATCTGAAGTCTCTTTTATATAGACCTTAGTGGTCCCCTAATACTGTATCTGAAGTCTCTTTTATATAGACCTTAGTGGTCCCCCTAATACTGTATCTGAAGTCTCTTTTATATAGACCTTAGTGGTCCCCTAATACTGTATCTGAAGTCTCTTTTATATAGGCCTTAGTAGTCCCCTAATACTGTATCTGAAGTCTCTTTTATATAGGCCTTAGTGGTCCCCTAATACTGTATCTGAAGTCTCTTTATATAGGCCTTAGTGGTCCCCTAATACTGTATCTGAAGTCTCTTTTATATAGACCTTAGTGGTCCCCTAATACTGTATCTGAAGTCTCTTTTATATAGACCTTAGTGGTCCCCTAATACTATATCTGAAGAATCTTTATATAGACCTTAGTGGTCCCCTAATATTGTATCTGAAGACTCTTTTATATAGACCTTAGTGGTCCCCTAATATTGTATCTGAAGTCTCTTTTATATAGACCTTAGTGGTCCCCTAATACTGTATCTGAAGTCTCTTTTATATAGGCTTCAGTGGTCCCCTAATACTGTACCTGGAGGAACTCATATTAATGTTAAAAAACCTCATAAAGTGACATTTTCATGCCATGGGACCTTTAAAGAAATGCCATCAAACCAGAGCTAGACAGACCCTCCTCTGCAGCGCTGTGGAGGAAGGTCTAGTCCCGCGAGACTACTGCAAAGAAGTACTCAGAGCTCAGTGAGTAATAGGACTGTTCCATGGAGCCAGCCAGATCTACATCATTTTGACGTTGACATTGTCGCACAAGAGGTCGGGAACGGCGACTGTAGAGAGGCCTTAAGTTATTATGGTTATGTGATTGACAACTGGTTCTCCAGATGTCAATCACATAACCATCCATGACTATCATTAGAAACTGATCAAACACTGGGAGCTGTTTATTTGGATACAACACTGAGAGTTTATTTTGTATAAATGCAGAAATATGAATAATAATTCATGTGTTTCACTGTGCAGATTGTGCATTAAAACCTTCATCATTTATCCATTCAATATCATCTTAAATAGCTTAATTACATTATTTTACACGTATAACTCAGTTTCATTTTGCGATGATTATCTTCAGAGAGGATAACTATCCTGATGAACTCACTGTGAGTTTATTTTGTAACAGCAGAGATGTGAATAATTCATGTTTCAGCGTGCAGATTATCTACTAAAACCTTCTTATATTCGTGGATCCTTTCAGTATCAGAAATGTGAATAATTCACGTGTACCCTGCAGCTTTGCTTCCTCTCATTAGCTGCTGTTTAAACCTCATATTCACCTGTTTTCCTCCTACAGTACAAAGCATAAAGTATAATGTATCATGTGTTACACCTTCTTAACCAACCTTTACCTAACTTATTATTATTACATGCTCAGTGGAGATCTGGTGTCTTACCTTTGACTGTTGGAACTGGACGATACGTTAAAGGTCCCATGGCATGAAAATGTCCCTTTATGAGGTTTTTTAACATTAATATGAGTTCCCCCAGCCTGCCTATGGTCCCCCAGTGGCTAGAAATGGTGATAGGTGTAAACCGAGCCCTGGGTATCCTGCTCTGCCTTTGAGAAAATGAAAGCTCAGATGGGCCGATCTGGAATCTTCCCTTTATGACGTCATAAGGGGAAAGGTTACCTCCTCTTTCTCTGCTTTGCCCGCCCAGAGAGCGACATCATGGCTTTCAAATGAGCAAAGTGGCAGCTGGTCAAGGCCACACCCCCACTCCGCGGCGTCAGACACGTGTCTGGTGTGTAAAGACCTAGAAAACGCCACGCTCACGCCACGCAGCCAGCGTGCAGGAGGCCTAACTCAGACTCAGCGGTGAGTGAAACCAAAGCAGAGGGAGACACGGAGCTGTAGGCGAGCCCAAGTACAACACTTTTTAATTCATTCACTTTATCAGTTATCAGGCAAATAAAACGCTGATACAGATCTGCAAACTGCCAAAAAAACGGATCGATAATCAGCCAGGGCCAATAATCGATCTATCACTAGTTTAAATGATATAGAACGTGAGTTTAATATCGGTTTCTACTGTCCTTTTTCACTGGGAACAGTGTGTTGCCTTGTTTAGTAAAACCTGGGTAGCTCACCTGGTAGAGCGGGTGCCCATAAGCAGAGGAGGCTCAGTCCTCAACACAGCGGCTCAGGGTTTGAGTCTGACCTGTGGCCATTTGCTGCATGTCTTCCCCCTTTCCTGTCTACAGCTGTCCTGTCTGTTAACGGCTAAAATGCCCAAAAAAATATCTTAAAAAAAAGAGAAAGCCTGAGATATTTGTCTGTATATACGGATACGGTTTGGGTCTTTTTTCATATATCTTTTTTCTTCATTTATTTATTTAATAATCTAACTTTTATTTTATTTTTTATTTTTCTAAGATTATTTTTTTGGGGCTTTTCCGCCTTTAATTTTAATTTATTTTATTTTATTTTTTATTTTTGACAGGACAGCTAGGTGAGAAAGGAGAGAGAGAGAGAAGACACGCAGGAAATCATCACAGGTCGGAGTTAAACCCTGGACCTCTGCGTCGAGGCATGAACCTCTCAGTATATGTGCGCCTGCTCTACCACTGAACCAACCCGGCCACTAACTAACTAACTTTTACCACTAGTTTTACACTTATCTATCTTATTCATGCTCAATAAGCCTTGTTTATATGAAATTATATTCAATATTTGAGGAAAAACAGGCAGAAATTACTAATTGTTTTGGCTAATAGTTCAGATCAGATGAACGTTTGTTGATGGATAATCACAGACAAAGTTTGATCAGGAAACAGTGTTCACACACCTGTTGTCTTCCCTGTCTCGCCTGTTTGTCAAGCATAAAAACATCCGAAATCATCAACCAGTTCTGTGTTAAACATATAGGCTTCTAGCCAACTTCATTCAGTTATTGTCGCAGCAATTCGGTTCAAAGAAACCCAAATTTAAGATAAAGAAACTTTGTAAATGGGTCAGATTTGACCACAGGCAACAAGACAACAGGAGGGTTGATGCTGCAGGAAGCCGCCTCTGAGCAAGGCACTGTGTGTGTGTGTGTGTGTGTGTGTGTGTGTGTGTGTGTGTGTGTGTCCGGAGGGAGGCTTGTTTTCTGGGCTGCGCCACACGCCGCGCAAAGGCCTGCGCAGCTTCAACACGGAACATTTCCGTCTTTCTCCTCCCTAACGCGGCTTCAGACTGCGATGATCCGGGTAACATTATGTCCCTAACGTGTCATTGTTCTGCTCTGGGTTTGTGTCGTCTGTATATTTCTCCCGAAGTGGAGCCGTCGCCCATTTCAGCACCACCCCACCGGACAGCGACCGCGCAGCGCACACCAAACCTCATTCACATTTAGCTGTTTTTTAGCGCAGATTCTATGCGAGATGTTATTGATTGTTTGGGAGGTTTCAATGGATCTTTATCTTCTATAAAACACACATTCTTATACCCAACCGCCCTTTACTTTGACATACAAGTTCAAAACCCTTTTGTGATTATTTGTTGAGTGTTTATTTCTTTCTATGTGCGTTTATTCTCTCTCTCTCTCTCTCTCTCTCTCTCTCTCTCTCTCTCCGTCTTTTTCTTGTCTGGTGAAGACTCTAGGCCATGTCTTATGGATGTGTGCTCTTAGCCTGTTAATGATGCTGTCTGTGTAGACTTACATGTGTTATGAATCAGTGTTCTTGATTTGTGTGTAAACATATCGACAGAAACATAAGAACTGTGTATATTACGTGCTTATTTCCTGTAACATTATGCCTGGTGAACGCCACTTTTCAAGCCTCTGGAGCGTTTTTTTATGCCTCTTACAAATGATAGGCTATACTGTGTCTTCTTAATATGTATATATGTGTAAATAAAGAAGCCAAACGAAAGGGAACAGCGTCCCATCCACCCCCAACTCACCGAACATATGGATGTGTCCCTTGGTGATGGGGTTGAAGCTGCCGCAGGACAGCAGGATGACGTGCGTTTTGGTGTTTTCTGTCATGGTTCCTGTCGTTTCTTATTTCTTGTTTCTTCTGTTGTCTGTCCTGTGAGTATGTTGTGTCCCGGTCCGGTCCGGTCCCGGTCTCTGTTTGTGTTCGCGTCTGTAGGTCCGCAGAAGAAGAGCGAGAGAGAGAGAGAGACAGAGAGAGAGAGAGACAGAGAGAGAGAGAGAGAGAGAGAGAGAGAGAGAGAGAGAGAGAGAGAGAGACAGAGAGAGAGAGAGAGAGAGAGAGAGGTGTGTCTGCTGCAGGAAGCTGCGTCAGCGCTTTAAAGAGACAGTCACACAGCAGACTGTTGACATATGTAGGCTACAATTTGCAATAGTGAACCTGAAACTACAGCTGGTCGATACTAAATATTATACAAAATATTAAAGGTCTCATGACATGGTGCTCTTTGGATGCTTTTATATAGACCTTAGTGGTCCCCTAATACTGTATCTGAAGTCTCTTTTATATAGACCTTAGTGGTCCCCTAATACTGTATCTGAAGTCTCTTTTATATAGACCTTAGTGGTCCCCTAATACTGTATCTGAAGTCTCTTTTATATAGACCTTAGTGGTCCCTAATACTGTATCTGAAGTCTCTTTTAATAGGTCTTAGTGGTCCCATAATACTGTATCTGAAGTCTCTTTTAATAGGTCTTAGTGGTCCCATAATACTGTATCTGAAGTCTCTTTTATATAGACCTTAGTGGTCCCTAATACTGTATCTGAAGTCTCTTTTATATAGACCTTAGTGGTCCCTAATACTGTATCTGAAGTCTCTTTTATATAGGCCTTAGTGGTCCCCTAATACTGTATCTGAAGTCTCTTTTATATAGACCTTAGTGGTCCCCTAATACTGTATCTGAAGTCTCTTTATATAGACCTTAGTGGTCCCCTAATACTGTATCTGAAGTCTCTTTTATATAGACCTTAGTGGTCCCTAATACTGTATCTGAAGTCTCTTTTATATAGACCTTAGTGGTCCCCTAATACTGTATCTGAAGTCTCTTTTATATAGGCCTTAGTGGTCCCCTAATACTGTATCTGAAGTCTCTTTTATATAGGCCTTAGTGGTCCCCTAATACTGTATCTGAAGTCTCTTTTATATAGACCTTAGTGGTCCCCTAATACTGTATCTGAAGTCTCTTTCCCTAAATTCAGCCTTGGAGCAGTATTACAGCCACTAGAGCCAGTCCCACAATGAGCTTTCCTTAGGATGGCCCATTTCTGTGTCTGTAGCTTTAAATGCTATTGAGGAGGAGAGGGAGGGGGGGTGGCCTTGATGCCATGATGTCTCTCTCTCTTTCTCATGGGTGGGCCAAATGCTCTGGTTGGGCAAAGCAGAGAAAGGGGAGGTAACCTTTCCCCTTATGACGTCATAAAGGGAAGATTCCAGATCGGCCCATCTGAGCTTTCATTTTCTCAAAGGCAGAGCAGGATACCCAGGGCTCGGTTTACACCTATCACCATTTCTAGCACCTATTTCTAACACATTAAATGTGCTGTAGGTAGGATTGTGAAGATCCAGGACCAGCCAAAACGGTCTAAGCCCCTCCCCCCACAAGGGAGAATGAATGCGTGTGCATGAGCAGTGATTGACATGCAGTTAGACGCCCTCCCCTGGCCCTGATTGGTGCATCTGAACAGGGAGCTGTGGATTTTTGCAAATCTCACTACAGGCTGTAGGTGGAGTCAGAGGAGCTGGATTTTTTTTTTTTTTAATGACCTGCTTCATGTAGTTCTACTGGAACATAGGGTCAGTTTCAGCAGATATATAGTAGTAATAGTTAGTTTTATAAGTCTTACCTATTGCACCTTTACGAGTTCTGATAAATAATCACCAATAATTTGGATATAATGACTAAGTGGGTAGTAGATAGTAAGTCTGGTATGCTTAAAGAGCCTTTAAATCCAGGAAGAGACAACACTGTCATATTATGAATCTAAGAAGATATCTAACTCAGGGCTTCTGAAAGTGGACTTGGGCAGACAGCTTAAGTTCCCCCAGCATGTCGTCAAGACCACCCTGAGACCTGACATTGTCTTGGTTTCTGAGGCACAAAGAACCTGGTCATGTTGGAGCTCACTGTGCCATGGGAAGACCGAATGGAGGAAGCTTTTGAGAGGAAGAAAAATGATGGCCTCGTCAGTGACTGCCACACCCAAGGCTGGAAGTCAAGGTGCTTACCTGTGGAGGTGGGGTGCAGAGGCTTTGCAGGGAAGTCCCTCTATGGGGCCTACACTGCACTCTGCATCACAGGTGAGAGAAGGAGAAGGGCTATTGGACAACTACTGCTAGGTTACTGGTTCAAGTCCCCATACAGACCAAAGTATGGTGGTGGACTGGCAGCTGGAGAGGGGCCAGTTCACCTCCTGGGCACTGCCAAGGTGCTCTTGAGCAAGGCACCGAACCCCCAACTGCTCGGGGTGCCTTTCCATGGGCAGCTCCCTCACTCTGACATCTCTCCATTAGTACATGTATAGGTACTGAGCATGTGTGTGTAATTCAGGCCTGTGTGTAATGTGTGAAAATATTGTAATTTCCCCTTGCAGGTTTAATAAAGTATACATTATTATTATTATTATTATTATTATTATTATTATTATAGAACTGGCTCAGGTTTGCCTTGCACTAGCTCTTAGTTCTGCTGTCATAGTTTTAGACTGCTGGGGGACTTCCTTTGACACACTGAGCTCCTCTCTCTCTCTCTCCATCTGTGTGCATCCATGTCCCAGAAATGCTTGTTACTAACTTAGCTCTGGAGAGCTTATTCCCCGGAGGCCTTATTTTTTTTTTTTGGCCCAGCAGTCGCTGTGGTCCTGCTCCGCACCCTGCTACACCCTGCTACGTCCTGCTCCGCGCCTTACTACCCCCTGCTACACCCTGCTACACCCTGCTACGTCCTGCTACGTCCTGCTCCGCGCCTTACTACACCCTGCTACACCCTGCTACACCCTGCTACGTCCTGCTACGTCCTGCTCCGCGCCCTGCTACGTCCTGCTACGTCCTGCTACGCCCTGCTATGCCCTGCTACACCTTGCTACGTCCTGCTACGTCCTGCTACACCTTGCTACGTCCTGCTACGTCCTGCTACACCTTGCTACGTCCTGCTACACCCTGCAGCGCCCTGCTACATCCTGCTACGCCCTGCTACGCCCTGCTACGCCCTGCTACACCTTGCTACGTCCTGCTATGCCCTGCTACACCTTGCTACGTCCCTGCAGTGCACGCCCTGCTAGACCTTGCTACGTCCTGCTACGTCCTGCTACACCTTGCTACGTCCTGCTACGTCCTGCTACACCTTGCTATGTCCTGCTACACCCTGCAGCGCCCTGCTACATCCTGCTATGCCCTGCTATACCCTGCAGTGCCCTGCTACGTCCTGCTACACCCTGTAACACCCTGCAGTGCCCTGCTAGTGCCCTGCTACGTCCTGCTACACCCTGTAACGCCCTGCAGTGCCCTGCTATGCCCTGCAGTGCCCTGCTATGTCCTGCTACAACCCTGTAACGCCCTGCAGTGCCCTGCTATGCCCTGCTACGTCCTGCTATGCCCTGCAGTGCCCTGCTACGTCCTGCTACACCCTGTAACGCCATGCAGTGCCCTGCTACATCCTGCTATGCCCTGCAGTGCCCTGCTACACCCTGTAACGCCCTGCAGTGAAAAAAAATCGACAAAAACCTAAAAAAAAAGCTGAACAAATCGACAAAAACCTTAAAAAAAAATCGCTGAAAAAAATCAACAAAAACCTAAAAAAAAAGGCTGAAAAAAAATCGACAAAAACCTAAAAAAAGAAACGCTGAAAAAAATGACAAAAACATTAAAAAAAGCTGAAAAAATCGACAAAAACCTTAAAAAAAATCGATGAAAAAAATCGACAAAAACCTAAAAAAGAAACGCTGAAAAAAATGACAACAAAAACCTAAAAAAGAAACGCTGAAAAAAATGACAAAAAAAAAAACGCTGAAAAAAACGACAAAAACCTAAAAAAAAAAAAAATCGCTGAAAAAAATCGACAAAAACATTTTAAAAAAATCGCTGAAAAAAATCGACAAAAACATAAAAAAAACCCGACAAAAACCTAAAAAAATCGCTGAAAAATCAACAAAAACATCGGGAAAAGTGACAAGTGTCGAAAAAAATGTTGACTTAGAAAAAACTAATAGTTGCGTGGTCGACGGGAAGACAACACAAGGGTTAAAACCCACCAAACGAGAGTAACGTGAGTAATTGTAACTCGTTACTTGGTACCGCCTCCTCCTCTCAGTCTCTCGGCCCTGTGTGGGTCAGACAGGAACAAGATGGCGCCGGGAGGAGCGTTAGCTTCTGGACCAGTCGTTGTCTGAGAGACTGGTGCTGATCCGGCAGGATGAACCTCTGTGCGCAGTATTTACGGTAGGCTCGGTTCTGTTGGCTCCTCCGCCGCGTCACGCAGCGGTACAGCCGTTGGCCAGAAACGGACATTTTAAACCCAAACGGCTGAATTGTTTTGTGCGGATGCTAACGCTAATGCTAGCAGGTTGAAGGCTAACCGTTGGCGCTAGCTAGCTTCATATATCAACAAACAATCGATACTGCCGCCTGCCGCCATTTTATCACATTTAATCAAATATATATCATGTTTTATTCATGTTGTTGGCGTTGTAGACGGATTTAATGTTTGTATTCCGCCGCTGGGGTGAATTTAAAAGCCATAGAGAGGCGTGTTACTCGTTGTGTTATTGCTAGTTAGCTTTAGCTTGCTAGCGTCTTTCTGCCGTGTGTCAGGTTAGGTTTAGCGAGCCGTTTCTGTAACATATTAAATGTGATTTGGGTTCATTAACAGCGGCCACTTTCATCTGTCACAACCCATTCGGCTGCGTGTTTTAACTGGTCTGTGATTTAAACGTGATGGTTGGTTAGCTGCGGGCTGCTAGCTCGGATCCAGGGATTAGTCTGAGCCCGATGTCAGCAGCAACATTTGATACGAGCTGTTAAATGTTTTAATGAGGCGAATGGACAAGTGACGTCGTTGTCAGGTCTCTGATAGCTCGGTTAGTCATCTGTGTACTGTGAAAAAATATTAAGTGTGTTGCTAATGTTGTTGTCAAGTGCATGTGTGACTGTGTGGGTGTATATGTGTGTCTCTAACTGTGTGTGTGTGTGTGTGTCTCTAACTGTGTGTGTGTGTGTGTGTGTGTGTGTCTCTGACTGTGTGTGTGTGTGTGTCTCTGACTGTGTGTGTGTGTGTGTGTGTCTCTGACTGTGTGTGTGTGTGTGTGTCTCTGACTCTGTGTCTCTGACTCTGTGTGTGTGTGTCTCTGACTCTGTGTGTGTGTCTTTGACTGTGTGTGTGTGTCTTTGACTGTGTGTGTGTGTGTGTGTGTGTGTGTGTTGGACCCGTCTAACCTCCTCCTCCTCTCTGTTTACATCCGAGCAGACAGGCAGAGGCCCTAAAGGCGGACATGACAGGTAGGTTTCCTCCATCAACTCAAACATCTTCGTCAGTGAAAGCATGACTTTGGAGTATCGCCAACGATTACCAAAATAGATTGACTTACAATTCACATGGTTCTGTTTCGATTACATTTCTGATTCAAAATCAATTACCAGGGTTGGGACAATATCATTTTGTCCTGATTAAATTCTTCCACGATGTCTAATTGTGGCTTGTTAAATGTGAATATGTTCTAGTATCTTCTGTCCTCTGAGATAGTAAACTGAATATCTTTGAGTTGTGGACTAAACAAGACATTTGAGGACGTTTATCTTGGCCTTTTTGGGAAACACTGATCCACATTTTTCACCATTTCCTGACATTTTCGAGACCAAACAACTAATCTATTCATCCAGGAAATAATCCACACCCTAATCCGCAATGAAAATAGTTAGTTGCAGCTGTAACTACACTTATACATAGCCATATTCTACTGCTCTTCATACTATTCATCCTGCACGTACACTTATTCTTACTACTCTTATAATGTTACTGTTTCTGCACTACGATGGAACTGTTACCACACTGCACATAGCTGTACATACTGTACATATCTGTATGGTTCACACTGAATATCCATATCTGGTAACTGCTAATACACTGCACATATTTATATTACTCTAAACCACCTTCTGTAAACCAACTGTACACTACTGTCTACACTGCACTGTAGTTCTATACCTGTCTATACTTGTATATCACATTGATACACACACATTTCTGCTCTTTTTGCACTTCTGGTTGGACGCAAACTGCATTTCGTTGTCTTTGTACTTGTACTCTGCACACTGACAATACAGTTGATTTAGTATAGTTTAATCCTAGAGCAAAGCTGCCTAATTTGGCCTGTGCTCTCTTTGTTTTGGCCCGCCATGGATTTGACATGCTCATGCTTATTCTCCTCTTATTTTAAAAGTAATGACTACGAAACGTACATTTTGTGCAGTTAAAAAGTACGTAATCTGAGTTTAACTAGGTAGAATGGCAAGAATTACAGTATTCTTTAACATCGACGTTGATTTTTGGCCCGTGGCCTTCCATCCAGATACATTTTGGCCCTTCATATGAAAGAATTTGGGCACCTCTGTCCTAGAGCATATTTAAACACAGCTTAAGCTGACTATTGGGTTCTGTCTCCCTCTCTGTCTGCGTGCGTCAGATTCGAAGCTGGGGGCGGCGGAGGTGTGGACGTCCCGGCAGGCGCTGCAGGATCTGTACCAGAAGATGCTAGTGACCGATCTGGAGTACGCTCTGGACAAGAAGGTGGAGCAAGACCTGTAAGCTGCTCCGGCACACACACACACACACACACAGACGCATGCATGCACACAGACACACACACACACACACACAAACACACACACACACAGACGCATGCATGCACACAGACACACACACACACACACACAAACACAGAGACACAGACGCATGCATGCATACACACACACACACACACCACACACAAACACAGAGACACAGACGCATACATGCACACAGGCACACAGACAGACAGACGCATGCACACACACACACACACACACACACACACACACACACACACACACACACACACCTGGGTTTATCCAAGACTTAGGAGGGGTTTAAGGGTCTTTCCTCAAGAAATAACACTCAAAAAGCTTAAAGACAAAGCTTGCTAAGGAAGTCCAAATATCCCAAATCATTAGATCTGAGAAAAGTCTAATAGTTATTTTGATGCTTTTTTCAGTTGTTTGCGCATTTTTTGCAGTGTTTTACATTCATTCAGCTTAGGTGCTGCCAAAAGACTTCTAATGGTAGAAAAGCCCTGTATGTGCTGTTGAAGGACTATAAAAGGTATCATGTAGTGTGCAGATTGTGACCCTGCAAGATGCCCAGTCTTTCCATATTATGACAGATAACGTTAGATGTGAGATGGTGTCAGACTAGTCTCTTTAAAGT
>NW_027595518.1:0-55000 GCF_031162955.1 Sander vitreus | reverse complement strand
TGTGTTTACAATCCATTTTATTGATCTGTGCTATATATACAGTATCTCACAAAAGTGAGTACACCCCTCACATGTTAGTAAATATTTCATTATATCTTTTAATGGGACAACACTGAAGAAATGACACTTTGCTACAACGTAAAGTATTAAGTGTACAGCTTGAGTAACAGTGTAAATGTGCTGTCCCCTCAAAATAACTCAACACACAGCCATTAATGTCTAAACTGCTGGCAACAAAAGTCAGTACCCCCCTATGTTAGATTCCCATAGAGGCAGGCAGACTTTTATTTTGAAAGGCCAGTTATTTCATGGATCCAGGATACTATGATCATGATAAAGGTCCCTTGGCCCCCCCATCATCACATACCCTTCACCATACCCCCCCCATCATCACATACCCTTCACCATACCCCCCCATCATCACATCCCCTTCACCATTCCCCCCCATCATCACATACCCTTCACCATACCCCCCCATCATCACATACCCTTCACCATACCCCCCCATCATCACATACCCTTCACCATACCCCCCCATCATCACATACCCCTTCACCATACCCCCCACATCATCACATACCCTTCACCATACCCCCCCATCATCACATACCCTTCACCATACCCCCACATCATCACATACCCTTCACCATACCCCCCCATCATCACATACCCTTCACCATACCTAGAGATTAACATGGTTGTATATCAGTTAGTCTAATAGCTGGTTTGATTTCCATTGAGAGATGATCTTATGGAAAGTACCCCATGCCAATCTCTAGGTATGGTGAAGTGTGTGTGTATACTACACATATATATATGGTGACAAAAACTTCAAAGTGTAGAAAAAGAACAAATAAAACGATGACATTTAGAGCCAGTAAAACTCAAAAGTTGCAGGTCGACGCGAAGACAACACAAGGCTTAACTTAGGGCTGCACAACATCAGGAAAACATCTAATTGAGATTATTTTGGCTGATATTGTGATATGATTCACGATATTGGAGGGAATGATCATTTTTGTATCATTATTCTTATTTTCATTGAGGTGTGAGAGCCTGTGTGTGAGAGCCTGTGTGTGAGAGCCTGTGTGTGAGAGCCTGTGTGTGTGTGCGCCTGTGTGTGTGTGCGCCTGTGTGTGTGTGCGCCTGTGTGTGTGTGCGCCTGTGTGTGTGTGCGCCTGTGTGTGTGTGTGAGAGCCTGTGTGTGTGTGAGAGCCTGTGTGTGTGTGTGTGAGAGCCTGTGTGTGTGTGTGTGAGAGCCTGCCTGTGTGTGTGTGAGAGCCTGCCTGTGTGTGTAGCTGTGTGTGAGAGCCTGCGTGTGTGTGTGAGCCTGTGTGTGTGTGTGTGTGAGCCTGTGTGTGTGTGTGTGTGAGCCTGTGTGTGTGTGTGAGCCTGTGTGTGTGTGTGTGTGTGTGAGCCTGTGTGTGAGCCTGTGTGTGTGTGTGTGTGTGTGTGTGTGTGTGTGTGTGTCTGTCTGTGTGTGTGTGTGTGTGTGTCTGTGTGTGTGAGCCTGTGTGTGAGCCTGTGTGTCTGTGTGTGAGCCTGTGTGTCTGTGTGTGAGCCTGTGTGTGTGAGCCTGTGTGTGTGTGAGTGTGTGTGTGTGTGTGTGTGTGTGTGTGAGCCTGTGTGTGTGTGTGTGTGTGTGTGTGTGTGTGTGTGTGTGTGTGTGTCTGTCTGTGTGTGTGTATGTGTGTGTGTCTGTGTGTGAGCCTGTGTGTGTGAGCCTGTGTGTGTGTGCTCCGCTCTCTGTCAACATGCAGAGAGGACAGATAAGCTTGAGCTTACTCGCTCTCAGGTACCGACATTTGGTACCGTTTGATTTAAAGTGAAAAAGACAAAAGGGATAAAAAAGACAAGAAAAAGACAAAAAAGGGATAAAAAAGACAAAAAAAGGGATTAAAAAAGACCAAAAAAAGGTTTACTTACTTTAGAACGGTTTGACACTTCATTTGCCTGTAACAAATACTGCATCCAACCTGCGATGTGGATATTTGTCCATATTGATTTTGATACATTGCTATTAGTAGTGTAGCCCTACTGTCTTCCTGTTTAAATGTCGGGCTGTTTGATTAATTCCTGAACAGGAAGTGTAACTTCTCTTCCTGTCTCTCAGTGTCTGGCCCTGGCTCGTCTCCATCCTCAACAGCTTCCAGCCCAAAGAGGACGATGTGTCCTGTTCCTCAGGTGGGAATTCTTTACTTAGTTCAGTGATCGATAGTTCTGATCCGAATCCTCTTCGGGTTACAGTCACAAGGAACAATTATTCAGTCTGTTGTTTTGTTTTGGATTTAGCCACCCTTTCAGAATAAAAGCTGCTGTTCCTGTGAAGGCAGGGTTGCATCTACGGGGGACATTCATGGCCCAAGATGTTTATTTAATTAATCGCCAACCATTTTCAGTTCAGTTTGGGTCATTTTTTTAATGTAAAAACAGGTAAACTTGTGTGATGTCAGCTTGTTAAATGTGAATATTTTCTAGTTTCTTCTCTCCTCTGGGAGAGGAAACTAAATATCTTTGATTTGTGGACAAAACTAGACATTTTCTGACATTTTAGAGACCAAATACAACCAATCCATTCATCCAGGAAAATAATCCACAGGTCAATTCCCCCTTTCTCATTAATTGATTGCCATCATGGTTTAGTTGTCTCCAGTTAAAAATGTTAGGCTTTTAAATTGTTATAAGACAGACAGACACACAGACATATACTCACACACACATATACTCACAGACACATACACACACATATACTCACAGACACATACACACACACACATATACTCACAGACACATACACACACACATACTCACAGACACATACACACACACACATATACACACACATACTCACAGACACACATACACATACACACATACTCACAGACACACACATACACACTCACAGACACATACACACACGTATACTCACAGACACACACACATATACTCACAGACACATACACACACATATACTCACAGACACATACACACATATACTCACATACACATTCACAGACACATACACACACACATACACACACATACACATTCACAGACACATATACTCACAGACACATTCACAGACACATACATACTCACACACACACACAAATACTCACAGACACATACACACACATACTCACAGACACATACACACATATACATTCACAGACACATATACTCACATACACATACACACACACACATACTCACATACACATACACACACACATACTCACATACACATACTCACAGACACATACACACACACATACTCACAGACACATACACACAAATACTCACAAATACTCACAGACACATATACTCACAGACACATTCACAGACACATACACACACATATACTCACAGACACATTCACAGACACATACACACACATACTCACAGACACATACACACAAATACTCACAGACACATATACTCACAGACACATTCACACACACACATACACACACATATACTCACAGACACACACATACTCACAGACACACACATATACTCACAGACACATACACACACATATTACTCACAGACACATACACACACATATACTCACAGACACATACACACACATATTACTCACAGACACATACACACACACATACTCACAGACACATACACACACATACTCACAGACACATACACACACATACACATTCACAGACACATATACTCACAGACACATTCACAGACACATACACACACATATACTCACAGACACATACACACATATACTCACAGACACACACATACTCACAGACACATACAGATATACACAGACACACACACACACACATACACACACACACGCAGTTATTGTGTCGCAGTTTGTCTCGGTTTCAGAACTGTTACACCCCTTGTATTTTTAGAAGTATCTTGATAGTTTAGTCCTGTAATGTTTGCATGTCAGATGTGTTGAAGCTGAAGGTGTGTTTGTTTTACCCGCAGTGACGCCACTGCCAGAGGAGTTTGAGTTGCAGGGTTTCTTGGCACTCCGGCCCGCTCTGAGGTAATCCACTCCTTCATCCTGATGCATCCAAATTCCACACTAACATGATATTTAGTTCCTAAAACAGTATGGGAGATGTTTAAGTATGTCCGTAACAGGGTTTTCCTGGCTCAGAATGGGCCTTTGGTGGGGGGACTACGCACGGCAGTTAGCATGATATTTCTGACAATTTGATGAACAAAAATGAATATTATGCTTGAGTAAATAAAACCCCAATTAATATTTAGATGAATCACCGGGAGAGTCCGGTACTCACGAAATAAAAGATTAGCGCTCTTATTCAACTTTATGTTCTGTCTGGAAAATAGCTTTTAAACACATTTTGAGAAGATTTGAATAGCTGTCTTTGAACAAAACACAATGCACTTCAAAGTGCTGAACAGTGAGTGAAAAACAGCAGACAACAGGGATAAAAAAGACAAAAAAAGGGATAAAAAAGACAAAAAAAGGGATAAAAAAGACAAAAAAGGGATAAAAAAGACAAAAAAAGGGATAAAAAAGACAAAAAAGGGATAAAAAAGACAAATGGGGATATAAAAGACAAAACAGGGGATAAAACAAAGACAAAAAAAGGGGATAAAAAAGACAAACAGGGGATTAAAAAAAGACAAAAAGGGATAAAAAGACAAACAGGGATAAAAAAGACAAAAAACGGGGATTAAAAAAAGACAAAAATGGGTATAAAAAAAGACAAAAGCGATTTAAAAAAAACACGACCAAGAAAAAGCATTTAAAAAAAAGACAAACGGGGATAAAAACACTGCCTCAGGGATCCCCCAGTCGGAGCTGGTTATAAAAGGGTTAAAAAAGACAAAAAAACGGGATAAAACACAAAAAAAAGAGATAAAAAGGGATAGAAAAGACAAATGGGGATATAAAAGACAAAAAAGGGATAAAAAAGATTAAAAAAAAGGGATAAAAGACAAAAAAAGGAATAAAAAAGACAACAAAAGGGGATAAAAAAAGACAACAAAAGGGGATAAAAAAAGACAACAAAAGGGGTTAAAAAAGACAACAAAAGGGATAAAAAAGACAACAAAAGGGATAAAAAAAAAGGCGATAAAAAAGACCAAGAAAAAGGATTTTAAAAAAAAGAGACAAAAACGGGGATAAAAACACTGCCTCGGGATCCCCCAGTCGGAGCTGGTTAATGTGGCTCGGGAAAGGGAAGTTTGGGGTCCCCTGCTGGAGCTGCTGGCCCCGCGACCCGACCCCGGATAAGCGGATGTAGACGGATGGATTTTGAAGTCTTGTTTTTTTTGGCGTTGGAGATTTTTCTTTGGGGCTGGCTAAAACCTCTTTGCACGTAATGCCTTTTATGCAGGAAGAACCCTGCCTATCCTTAGTATGAAACCAACCGTACGTGAAGTGAATAGTACTTATGCAGTATGCAAAACACCGGACACTACGCCAATGCAGTACTAACGACAACATTTGAAACAAACGGACAGCAACCAAGGAAGCTCAAAACGCTTCAGTTTTAATTTCTACATATTGTAGAGTCTAAAATAAGGCCTGTCAAAGACGAAGAGTTCAGTTGAGCAATGTTTACTGAGTCCAGCATAAGAGTTACAACACACCTGTGGATTCACAAACAGAGACTAAGTTTCCCTAGCAACAGACATCAAGTCAGAGCCCGGTCCACCAAGTTGTCCTCTGAATTATGAGCCCTGATCTGTTCTCTCTCTCTAGCTTTTGTCCTATCCTCACAGGGGGGTGTCTTCTTGTTTCTTAGGCAGAAACTGTTATCTTACACACACACACGCCAAGGTCGGGGTCTCCGTGTGGTGCAACTTCCTCTTCCGTTCTCGCAACCTTCAACCAATGCACCTCTGTGCCATAAAAAATATTTTTATGACTTAAGCTTAACTTTCTTTGCACCAGCGGTCACCCAGAGTACTTTTAACCACTTCCTCAATGACTAACGCAGCTCTTTTATGCGACGAGCACATACACACAATATTTAAAATCTGTGATTTTGTCACATGCGACTGTTGGTCTAGGTATTCACCTTTTTCAGTCATTTAAACATCTGGCGATGCCCCTAAAAGCTGAGGTCGGTAGGGGTTACCTTGGTTTACGTGTCTCCAACGGGCAAGGATTCTCTCAGGCAAGCAACATTGAAAGTTACAGCTCAGTGCGTCCAAAAAAAGATCCACACTGCTGTTCACACAGAAGTGTATGTTGAACGATAATTTTCGTGTTGAGTCCGTAGAGCAGAGGAGGAGATTTTCAGACGCAACCCGAATGATTCCCATGTTCTGTTTCTGAGCTTGAGATGATTATTCATGGTTTTATATCATCCCGCCTTGATTACTGCAACTCCATTTTAACCTGTCTCAGCAAGTCGTCCCAGGACCGTCTGCAACTGGTCCAGAACTCCAGACCAGGTCCAGCAGGATGTCGCACATCACTCCTATTTTATACTCTTGTTCTGACTTATAAAGCTTTGCATGGTCAGGCACCTGTTTATATCTCGGACCTGCTCCATCCGTACACTACTAACAGGACCCCCAGGTCTTCTAACCAAGGACTACTGTGGCTCCCACGCACTTGCTTAAAAACTAAAGGTGACCGTTCCTTTGAAGCGGTGGCTCCAAACATGTGGAACGCCCTTCCTACTGTCTTAGTTCTGGGTACTGCTTTGGGTTTTATGTTTTAGTCTTTGAAATGATTTTCATTGGTCTTTCAATTATTTTCTGTTGGATCTTACTGTATTTTTACAAATGTTTATCATGTGAAGCACTTTGTGACTTTGTCTATAAAAGGTGCTATATCAAAAATGTATTCTATTCTGTTCCAGGTCGCTGGACTTCACTAAAGGGCATCAGGGCATCCTGGTGGACCGGGACGGCCTGCCGGTCCACACTCGGCACCAGAGACTCGTCAGTCTGGGAAAATGGGTGGCCGACAACCAGCCGGGGTGAGCGTGGATCTGCTCTGTCACACAGACAGTTAAACAAAGACTAGGGTTGGGTATCGTCTGCTTTCTGCCCCCAGAGTCAGAACTAAACAGGGGGAAGCAGCGTTCAACAGTAGCCTGTTGCCACAATTCAGAAAGGCACAAACGCAAACCATTTCTTTTCCACAGTAGATCAACACACGTTATTCTTACTCCAAGCTTATTCCCTTGTTGAACACCTCCGATCTTCACTCTTCACACACTACACTCCGATCTGCACACTAGTGTTTACCATTTTCTGCAACAGCTGAATTCCCACGGGACTTCAGCGCGAGAGAGCTGGCCTTCAGTTACGCTATTACTGTGCAAACCACAGGCGTCATTTGGACTGTTTCCATGTAGCTACATAGTCACTGATATGGTCATAACCACTTCAGTGCTCAGAAACCCTGTAGTACAGTATCCACATTCAGTACATCAACAAAACACAGCCAAGCAACACAGATTAGAGCCATGTGCCATGCCATGCAGAGCTGACTATATCTGACTGTATCTGACTATAATGAAGACAAACCCTCTGTCTCTTGTCTCCGGTCTGCAGGCTGATCCAGTGCAGAGTGAGTGAAGACGGCCTCCTCGTCTTCGTCACTGACATTCCAGAGCAGGCCATCGAGGAGCAGCAGGAGAAGGAGCCGCCTGTGCTGCAGGAGTCGTCCAACGCCGAGCAGACGCCCAACGACAACGCCGGCAACTCGGGCCTGAAGTCGGTGCTGTCGGCGGGGAAGACGCAGAGCGCGTGGCCCGACGGCAGCGACCGGCCCGTCGTCACCTTCAAGGAGAACATCAAACCCAGGGAGCAGAGCCGCGAGCCCACCAGAAACCATCACCTGAAGGACAGCGGCAAGGAGCGCCGAGACTTCACCAAGGGCAACGGGGCTGCTGGGAAAGGAGAGCTGAAGAGGGACGCCAAGAGGAAGAGCGAGCTGAAAAAAGCCGGTCACGAGAAAACTACTGACGCTGTGAAACAGGTAGACAGTAGGGCTGGGCGATAGGGAGAAAATCAGATATCACGATATTCTTGACCAAATACCTCTATCGATATTGCGACGATATTCTAAGGTTGACTAGTGGTGCTTTAACAAAATATCTTCACACTTAGATTTTAGATACATAATCATCAGTAATGTGGATATAATGTCTAATGGGGAAAAGGCAAATAATAGAACAGTTACAACTGTTGTCTGGTAAGTTCAGAAAAGTACATCACTTTACTGTAATGCAGCCTTGAAAACCAGGAAAAGACGCTTATGTCATATTACGATATCCAAAATCTAAGACGATATCTAGTCTCATATCACGATAGAGATATATCGATATATTGCCCAGCTCTAGTAGACATGCAAACATGTTACTGACAGGGCTGCTCATTTAACCCTTATGTTGTCTAAATGTCTATATCAGAAATATGGGTTTCTTTTTAACTACCGTATTTTCCGGACTATAAGTCACATCAGTCAAAAAATGCGTCATGAAGAGGAAAAAAAACATATATAAGTCGCACTGGACTATAAGTCGCATTTATTTAGACATTTATTTCACAAAATCCAAGACCAAGAACAGACATTTAATCTGGAAAGGAGAGTTATTAAACTACCCAACAGCCCCCAGAACAAGGGGCTGAATACGGTAGGTGTCTCTACGTTAACGTAACGTAACAGCTCTGTTGACGAGCCTCTCCCAGCAGCACGTTGTTCAAGCACCCATCTGTGGACTCCTTCCTCCAGCTCTGGCCATCTGGATTTCAGCGCGACTAGCTTTCTTTGTTTTCTTCATTGCAGTGAGACTAACCTTTTCTCCAGTCCCTCACAAGTTTCTCTCTCACTCCAAACTCTCCTTCTGCTGCTCGATGACCGTTTCCGGCTGCGTGTTTTACTACCTGCAGCTTCTTTTCTTTCTCAGTTGTCTTTAGGAGCAGCATATAGTCGTCACAAGCCTAGAGCGCCTCTCGCGGCTGTAGACGGTAATGTTTTCAGCATGAAATAACATTTAAAAACATGTTACATTATATATATTTTGATATATATAAGTCACACCTGACTATAAGTCGCAGGACCAGCCAAAGCATGAAAAAAAGTGAGACTTATAGTCCGGAAAATACGGTACCTCATTTGGATTACCCGAAAAACGACACAGATGATTCCATACAATGCACTTACAAGTACAAGTACGCAAATACAACAAAAGATTGGATCTCTACTTTCATTGAATTTTGGGTGTTTTGTTGACATATACCAGTCTGTGATGATCCTTCCTTTATTATTAGTCTACATAATTCATACTTTCTGCGTTTTTTAACTCAAGAATTAGGTATAATTTCCTATAAATGAGGTTTTTTATTGACCATGAATTCCCAAAATAAGTAATAAGTGTAAAACTAGTTATGAGTTGGTGTTGGTGGTGTTTATACACGGTAGTGAGAAGAAGCATTAATCGTCAAAAAAGCGCCAAAAAACATTGAATAAAGCGCCAAAAGTGTCCAATTATTTTCAGACAACACAAGCGTTAAAGGTCCGGAGGCAAAGTTCACACTGTTTCATATTCTCATCCTGTGGAGCAAACCAGGTTTAAAACCAGAGTCCTGAGTCCTTTTTTTAACGCCACCACCGACGTTTCTTTCTGCAGCTCCGAGCTGCTTTTTGAAGTTGAAAAGGGCTAAAACAACATCTCGCTCTCGCTCTCTCTGTCTCTCTCTCTCTCTGTCTCTCTCTGTCTCTCTATCTCTCTGTCTCTCTCTCTCTCTCTCTCTGTCTGTCTCTCTCTCTCTCTCTCTCTCTCTGTCTCTCTCTCTCTCTCTGTCTCTCTCTCTATCTGTCTGTCTCTCTCTCTCTCCATCTGTCTGTCTCTATCTGTTTTTCTCTCTCTCTGTCTCTCCCGCTCTCTATCTCTCTGTCTCTCTCTATCTCTCCATCTCTCTCTCTCTCTGTGTCTCTCTGTCTCTGTCTCTCTCTCTCTCTGTCTCTCCATCTGTCTGTCTCTCTCTCTCTCTCTCTCTCTCCATCTCTTTCCCTCTCTCTCTCTCTCTATCTCTCTATCTGTCTCTCTCTCTCTATCTCTCTATCTCTCCATCTGTCTGTCTCTCTCTCTCTCTCTCTCTCTGTCTCTTATCTCTTTCTCTCTCTCTCTCTCTGTCTCTCTCTGTCTCTCTCTCTGTCTCTCTTTATCTCTCTGTCTCTCTCTCTCTCTGTCTCTCTCTCTATCTGTCTGTCTCTCTCTCTCTCCATCTGTCTGTCTCTATCTGTTTTTCTCTCTCTCTGTCTCTCCCGCTCTCTATCTGTCTCTCTCGCTCTCTCTCTCCATCTCTCTCTCTCTCTGTGTCTCTCTTTATCTCTTTCTCTCGCTCTCTTTCTCTCGCTCTCTATCTCTCCATCTGTCTGTCTCCATCTGTCTCTCTCTCGCTGTCTCTCTCTATCTCTCTCTATCTCTCTCTCTCTCTTTCTCTCTCTGTCTCTCTCTATCTGTCTCTCGTCTCTCTATCTCTCTCTCTCCATCTGTCTGTCTGTATCTACAGCTCTACACCGGCAGGTAATGCGATTTAAACACAAATGATTCAAATATGATCCTGCGATCAAAGTCACACAAATGGCTTTGCATCTGATCTAAAACAGCACGTTTAGTGGACTCACACTGAAGGGGAACATTTGCCCGTTTGTTTCTCGCTTAATGCTGGACCAGTTTCAAAGATTGTTGTTCTCGTCGGTGACTTAGACACAAAACATGGGGAAATTAAGTGAAGTTACCTTGTTGAAGCAGCCGGTGACGATGTTTTCTCTGGTTCAGGTGAAGGCGCAGACGGAGCTGAGGAAGACTCCGGTACCCGAGGCGAAGAAGACTCCTGTCACTCAGACTCAAACCACCGGCTCCTCCCAGTTCATCCCCATCCATCACCCCGGAGCCTTCCCACCGCTGCCCAGCAGACCTGGTACAACATTAGAGCTTCACTCATTACTCACTTAATCCATTAGCACATCTAATAGGATTGTAGCCTGACCAGCCAGACCCACATCCAGATGATGGGTCTGGGAACTCACCATTGGCTGGGCTCAATCAGAGGGGCGGGATAAACGGTTGTCTTTCAAATTCTCTCTGCACGCAATAGGATAGCTCTCCAACCAACCAGAGCAACGAAGAAGGTAGCAGAGCTAGCTTAACTCCAAGTCTTCCAAAGTCGATTCCAAAGACCGCTGTAAGCCAGCAGCAGCAGCAGCCATAAGCCCCGCCCACCGACTCTATACACGATGTGATTGGCCTGACTAGAGTTTGGTTTTTTTCAGCTCGCAAGCCAACGGAGAGTTTCTAGACGACCCTGGAATCGCTTAAAAAATTACAATTCCAGTAGAATTGTTTCTTTATTGGAATTGTTTGGAATCATTTAAAGGATTTGGTTTCAAATCCGATCATTAAAGGTCCCATGGCATGAAAATGTCACTTCATGAGGGTTTTTTAACATTAATATGAGTTCCCAAAGCCTGCCTATGGTCCCCCAGTGGCTAGAAATGGTGATAGGTGTAAACCGAGCCCTGGGTATCCTGCTCTGCCTTTTGAGAAAATGAAAGCTCAGATGGGCCAATCAGGAATCTTCCCTTTATGACGTCATAAGGGGAAAGAGAGACATCATGGCTTTCAAACGAGCAAAGTGGCAGTTGGTCAAGGCCACACTTATAGATACAGTATTAGGGGACCACTAAGGTCTATATAAAGAGACTTCAGATACAGTATTAGGGGACCACTAAGGTCTATATAAAGAGACTTCAGATACAGTATTAGGGGACCACTAAGGTCTATATAAAGAGACTTCAGATACAGTATTAGGGGACCTCTAAGGTCTATATAAAGAGACCTCAGATACAGTATTAGGGGACCACTAAGGTCTATATAAAAGAGACCTCAGATACAGTATTAGGGGACCACTAAGGTCTATATAAAAGACTTCAGATACAGTATTAGGGGACTACTAAGGTCTATATAAAGAGACTTCAGATACAGTATTAGGGGACCACTAAGGTCTATATAAAAGAGACTTCAGATACAGTATTAGGGGACCACTAAGGTCTATATAAAAGAGACCTCAGATACAGTATTAGGGACCACTAAGGTCTATATAAAAGAGACTTCAGATACAGTATTAGGGGACCACTAAGGTCTATATAAAAGACTTCAGATACAGTATTAGGGGACCACTAAGGTCTATATAAAGAGACTTCAGATACAGTATTAGGGGACCACTGAGGCCTATATAAAAGATACTTCAGATACAGTATTAGGGACCACTGAGGCTTATATATATAAGCAGCCAAAGAGCACCTTGTCATGGGACCTTTAACCATAGTCCTCATAAATCTACCAGAGTTTAGAACGCCAACACAAAGGAAGGGGACGGACATCCGGCAGAATTTCCATCGTCACCGGAACTATCCTGTAAATGAGACGTTTTCGATATAGACTGTGTTGTGTCTGACTCCTGTGTTGTTCCTCTGCAGGTTTCCCTCCCTCAGCCTACGTCATCCCTCCCCCGGTGGCGTTCCCGGGGCTTCAGGTCAACCCGGGCTTCAACTTCTCCACCGGAGTGTCCGTGCCCGGGCCTTTCCTCCAGCAGGGCGTCCACACGCAGGCCGGCACGCAGGCTGGCAAGCCATCACACATTCCCTACAGTCAGCAGCGGCCCTCTGGTCCCGGGCCGGGCCCCGGGCCCATGAACCAGGGTCCCTCCCAGGGCCAGCAGTCCCAGAGCTTACAGCAGTCGGTGCAGTTGCAGGTGCAGGCCATGAGCCAGCAGCAGCAGCAGTCTCCAACCAAACCGGGGCAGCAGGTCGGGATGGGGAAGAGTCCGCCGCACCACCCGGGCCTGCAGCAGGTAAGTGTCTCTCTTTCGGGTAGGGGGAGGGGGCACGGTTTAATAATGGAGTAGATATTTATTGCCATTTGCACAGGTACAGGTGCATTGTAATGTTTGTGCGTTGCTCTAAGTGTCAGTTTTACAAAAAATATATAAGAAATGCAATGAAAATATAAAGTAGAATAGCCATAACAGCTGTTCAAACATACATTGTGTAAAAAACTGAAAGGGCTGCAAACTCCGCCCATACAGCTGACGTATTCATGTGACGCTTCAGAGGAAAGGGCGTCTCATCTCTCTAAAAACACATTTCCTCTCTCCTCCTGTAAATTCCTTGCGTCTCTCCCGTGCCTCCTCAGTGGGAGGGTCTAAGACGCGAGGAAGGGAGGCAAGTGGAGGAGTCAGGGATGCATTTTAAGGGACATGAGATGCAGCTAGAGACTCCCAGAAGGGCAGTCCTTTATTCCTTCTGGAAGCCATGCCCAGATGGCCAGGTACAGACGACCCTTTCAGCTCCACCGACCTGCCCACTTCCAGAACCTGCAGAACATGACAGGCGGGGACATTGGAAGGGCTCGGCACAGAAATCTGTGAGGCTAAAATGAACCCAACCTTGAATAGCGGACCGAACAACTGACCACTGGCACGTGGGGAGATTCATCCTTTTAATTCTGTTTTTAGTCGAGCATTTGAAGACTGTAAAACTCTCTGGAAATGTCTAATTGTGTGTGTGTGTGTGTGTGTGTGTCTCTCTGTCTGTGTGTGTCTCTCTCTCTGTGTGTGTGTGTGTGTGTGTGTGTGTGTCTCTCTCTGTGTGTGTGTGTGTTTCTGTGTGTGTGTGTGTGTGTCTCTGTGTGTCTGTCTGTCTCTCTCTCTGTGTGTGTGTGCGTGTGTGTGTGTGTGTGTCTGTCTCTGTCTGTGTGTGTGTCTCTGTCTGTCTGTGTCTGTCTGTGTCTCTGTCTGTGTGTCTCTGCGTGTGTGTCTGTCTCTGTCTGTGTGTGTGTGTCTCTGTCTGTGTGTGTCTGTCTCTGTCTGTGTATGCGTGTGTGTCTGTCTGTGTCTGTCTGTGTCTGTCTCTGTCTCTGTGTCTCTGTCTCTGTGTCTCTGTCTCTGTGTCTCTGTCTCTGTGTCTCTGTCTCTGTGTCTCTGTCTGTGTGTGTGTGTCTCTGTGTGTGTCTCTGTTTGTGTGTGTGTCTCTGTCTGTGTGTCTGTCTCTGTTTGTGTGTCTCTGTGTGTCTCTGTCTGTGTGTCTCTGTCTCTGCGTGTGTGTGTCTCTGTCTGTGTGTCTGTCTCTGTTTGTGTGTGTGTCTCTGTCTGCGTGTGTGTGTGTGTGTGTGTCTCTGTCTGTGTGTGTGTGTCTCTGTCTGTCTGTGTGTCTCTGTGTGTGTGTGTGTGTGTGTGTGTCTCTGTCTGTGTGTGTGTGTGTGTGTGTCTGTCTGTGTGTGTGTGTGTGTGTGTGTGTGTGTGTGTGTGTGTGTCTCTCAGCAGTACATGCAGGTCCAGGACCAGCCGGCCCAGATGTGGAACCAGGCTCAGGCCGCTCTGCAGAAGATTCCTCCGATGCAGATGTCCATGAAGCAGCCTCAGCAGCAGCAGTTCTACATGGCGGCCCAGGATCCGCTCAAACTGTACGAGCACCAGCTGCAGTCCAACATGGACAAGAAGATCAAGTACCCCAACGTCAAGATGCAGGACTTCTACTGGGAGCCGTCGTACCGGATGGGCGAAGGGCTGGCGGTGATGGCCGACAGGATGAAGAGGCCGCCGCCGGGCGGCATCTGCCCGGAGCAGGACGGCCCAGCCGGGCCCCGCGGACCCCCGTTTGAGGTGGGTAAAATCCAACAGTCAGAGCTTCTCTTTTCTCACCTAGTTTTTTCTTTTTCTTGGTTGTCTCTTTTGTGGTTGTTTGAGTCAGGTTGGATATGAAAAGTTGAACATTTTGAGTGAAAAAAGACGGAAAATATTTGAAGGTTGGCAGCTCTCAGGAGACGGTGAAGGAGGAGCTTCTGTCTCTGTGCTTCTCTTTTCCTTCTTAGTTTTAATCTTCTCCTGGTCGTCTCTTTTCTAGGGGTGGCACGATTCTCCAAATCCTCGATTCCATTACATTTTCTATTCTACGGTCACGATTCTCGATTTTTACTTTATTTTTAGACTAGACTTTTATGCAATATAATATCTGACCTTTGTTTGCAATGTGCCACATCACATTGTCAAATATGAAACATGTATTAACAACATAATGTAACAATAACATATCTTCAGTCAATCGGAAACTTAGTTTGCAGACAATGCCAGACGCTCGCAGACGCTCGGCCTCACAGCGGCTGAGCAAGAGAGCAGAGAGGAAGACTCAGCAGTCCCCTAACATGTTGCTCTCTCTGATATAACCAATATAAGCCGCTCTGTTTAGGCTACAAAACGTTCAAGCAGGCTGACATTCAACCGTGCAGTTTTGTTGGGATTAAGCTATAAGCAGCTAGCTGCTAGGCTAATGTGCACAAACACACAGAATATGGTACACGCACGTAGCAGAGCTTCAAACTGTGTTTTTTTTTTTGTCGACAACGCAAACTGGAAATCCAAAATACTTCCACACCAACGACTTTAGTGAAAGAGGAGGGGGTTCAAGTTCTGTTGATAGGTGCTATCTGCAGACTGTGTGTGTCTGTGTCTGTGTGTGTGCGCGTCTCTGTGTGTGTGTGTGTTGCCATGGTAACTTTTGACTGGCTGTAGCTAAGTTAGAGGAGGTTGACTGTACTTGAACACGTGTTTTTTTTTTTTTCTTTCTGCTTGGCAAGCCGACCAGACGTGACTCTAGTATTCCTATTGGCTTGACATTTTACATTAGCGTTAGCATGAACTGGGGTAGACGCTCCATATTCATGCAGCTGGTAAGAGACATACAGGACATACTGCTCCACCTGTGTGTGTGTGTGTGTGTGTCGGACATACAGGACATACTGCTCCACCTGTCATGTTTTCTCTGTTACATGATAAACTCCCAGCTGCTGCTAATGCTGCTAACGGGTATCGTAGCTTCCCGGCCTCGGCTAGTTTGAAGAAGGAAACATGGAGGACCACCACGTATTCAAAACCCAAAGTCTTGTTCTTCTTCGCCCAGAAAAAGAAAAAGGAGATTGAAAAGAGCAAGAGAGCGTCTTTTTTGGAGCGTGAAGGCTACCGTAGCTGTAATACGGGCTTTGAACTGCGTGGTGCGAGAGAGTTGATTGATATATGACCTCAGCGCTAGACGGGAGAAACTCCCACACACACTGGACCTTTTAAAACACCAAACACAAGCTCTGAACTGCCGGGGAGTTTGTGGAACAGCTGACTGTTTTCTCGGTCCCTTCATCTGTTTTCTTTTTAACTTTCTCCGGGAAATGAAGCTGCCTTCAAGTGCGGCGGAAACCTCCAGATCTATAAACCATCTGACAGAAAACAGCAACTGTGAAATATAAAGTATAACGTGTGCTACATTGGGGGGGTTAAAGAGCACCGATATGTACACCAAAGTTAATTAACGATCCTTCAGAAGTTATTTTTTTTTAACGATGCTCACAGATTTCTCAGCCTTGTTCAGGCGTCTTTCTCTGTCCGACTCTCTGCTGTCATGTTCAACTATTTTCTATAGCTTTTAGATAACTTTTCCTGCTTTCCACCTCAGTCTTACAGGCTTTCCTTTCTTTCCTTCTCTTCCTTCTTTTTACCCCTTTCCTTTCTCCTCTTCCTGCTTCCTCTCTCACCAGGACAACAAGAGCTCGCCTCTTCTCCCTCCTGACCTGTTAAAAACTCTAGCAGATTTTGAGGAAGAGGAGGAGCTGGTCTTTTCTAAGCCTCCTGATTTCTTCCAGGCCTTGGCGAGCCCTCTTAGCACTGCTCCGGGACCAAACATATTTGTATGTAGCACCCTGTCTTCTTCCATCCCCTACACATCCACATCCAGTCCCATCCACACCTAAAGACATACTCTGGCATCCCTACTTACTTTATTTGCACAAAGACACGCACACACACACACACACACACACACACAGGCATGCACAGACACACACACACACACATGCATGCACGCACAGACATGCACACACACACACACGCACAGACACGCACACACACACACAGGCATAGACACACGCATGCACGCACAGACACAGACACACACACACACGCAGACGCACACACACATGCAGACGCGTACACACATATGTAGACGCACACACACGCACAGACACACACACACACACACACACACACGGACGGACGATGAAAAACTAGCAATTACAGTGCAGGAGAGGAAAGAAGCTTAAAGGGCCGTCCACACCAAGAACTTCTACAACCATAACTAAAAAGATACCGATGTGGGCGTCCACACTGCTGAACGATTGACGTTCTGCAAACAGCGTCGTCAAGCACACGCTGCACGCTCCAGCAGATAATTATCCAATGCAATCCAACTTTATTTGTAAAGCACATTTACAACAACCAGGTTGACCAAAGTGCTGGACGTTGACATGATTCAGGACAGATTATAAACACACGAGTAACAAACAGGACAATGAATATGCAGAATACAACTCTCAAGCAGGTTTAAAGGCCAATGAATAAAAGTGAGGAAGGCTGGGGGCCAATCTGACATGCAGAGGCTGGTCGTTCCACATCCTCGGGGCCACGAGAACGCTCCATCTCCAATATTTTTGAGCGGCGTCCTACGGGCAACAAGGAGTAGCTGGTCAGCTGACCTTAATGACCTCAGAGGAGCGTGTGGCTTCAGTAGTTCAGCGATAGAAGCTGAGGCTTGACCATAGACCAGCAGTCCTTCCAGAAGTCTGAGAAATGTTAACGTTTAGCCTCAAATCTCACTTTCCAAAACACTATTTACAACCTGAGAGCAGCAGTTCTTCTCTCCCATGTTTTCAATGAGACTTGAATGCAGCACCAGTGTTACAGGGTGTGACTGATATGACGTCTATTTAAACGTCTCTTTACTGATGTTGTTAGAAGTTTGGACAGGTCTTGCTGTGGCCAGTCCTTCCAGACAAATACAGAGTATTTTTGTGATTATTTTGGGCTAAAATCCTTGATTATGCGTCACGTTTTCTTAAAAAATATGATGGAATACGCAGGATATTCATGCATTTTTATGCGATGAAATTGCGGGAACTGTTTAAAACTGTGGTGTCATCGTGGCGTCATCGCGGTGTTTACAGCTTTTAGATGATGTTCACGTCGCGTAATTACATCACTTCATCACGTCTCTTCATCACGTCACTTCATTACGTCACTTCATCACGTCACTTCATCACGTCACTTCACCACGTCACTTCACCACGTCGCTTCATTACGTCTCTTCATCACGTCACTTCATCACGTCACTTCATCACGTCTCTTCATCACGTCACTTCATCACGTCGCTTCACCACGTCGCTTCATTACGTCACTTCATTACGTCTCTTCACCACGTCTCTTCACCACGTCTCTTCATCACGTCTCTTCACTACGTCTCTTCATCACGTCGCTTCATCACGTCGCTTCATCACATCGCTTCATCACGTCGCTTCACCACGTCGCTTCACAACGGAGACAGAGATACACACACACACAGAGATACACACACACACACACAGAGACACACACACACACAGAGAGACACACACACACACACACAGAGACACACACACACACACACACACACAGAGACACACACACACACAGAGACACACACACACACAGAGAGACACACAGACAGACAGACACACACACAGACACACACACACACGGGGAGACACAGAGACACACACACACACACACACGGAGACACAGAGACACACACACACAGAGACACACACACACACACACGGAGACACGGAGACACAGAGACACACAGAGACACACACACACACACGGAGACACACACACACAAACATACAGAGACACACACACACGCCGGCTCGATGCACACACCAGGGCACAAGTATGAACATGAGACCACCTGCGTAGCTACGGTGAAAGCTCCGACCTTCCTGTCTAAAGCAGACTGTTTGTGTTTCTGGGTCTGACTTGTCATTAAAAAAACAAACCGTTGCGGCAGTGTGTTTTTCTTCTGAAAACATCATTGGCTGCCTACTGACATTGACTGATACACCGCCCTCTGGTGGACAGAACATATACAACCTATACCAAAATAGGTCTTACTGAAGGCATTTCATGGTCAAAATATTATTAATAAATATTCAAATATAATCTAATATTAATAAACAAACAAACAAACTTCGAATATGATTTTGGGGCAAAAGTCAAAGCCCTGCTGCCTTCTCTGGGAAACGGGGGCGCACAGATAGAGCCGGGGGATGAGAGCGGATCTGTGTAGCGCGCTGGGACAACAACGCAGACGGTATGATGATAATATCCAAAACACAACATTCACTCTGTGTGGTTTCTGCGACATGAGAAATACTTTTCAAATGTGTCATGTTGTAAAGTGAGATGGATTCTGATTGGCTGTTGTTTCTTCTATCGTTCATCAAATCTCTCTGAAAGTGATCCCGACGATGTCATTCTCCAGTGTCGTCGTCGTAATAGTTGTGGTGTGGACTCCAAACATCCACGTGGGATATAACAATGTTGTATCTATATAGTTCTCGTTCTTGGTGTGGACGGCCCTTAAAAGGCTTATCGGTCTCTTATTCAGCGTCCAGCCCACTTCAAAGCAGACATTTGTCTGTTGTTCTCCTCCTGTCAGTTGTTCTCCATCATCCTGTCTGTTGTTCTCCATCATCCTGTCTTTTGGTCTTCATCATCCTTTCTGTTGGTCTCCATCATCCTGTCTGTTTGTTCTCCATCATCCTGTCTTTTGGTCTTCATCATCCTGTCTGTCGTTCTCCATCATCCTGTCTGTCGTTCTCCATCATCCTGTCTGTTGTTCTCCTCCTGTCAGTTGTTCTCCATCATCCTGTCTGTTGTTCTCCATCATCCTGTCTTTTGGTCTTCATCATCCTTTCTGTTGGTCGTCATCATCTTGTCTGTTGGTCGTCATCATCCTGTCTGTTGTTCTCCATCATCCTGTCTGTTGTTCTCCATCATCCTGTCTGTTGGTCTCCATCATCCTGTCTGTTGGTCTCCATCATCCTGTCTGTTGTTCTCCATCATCCTGTCTGTCGTTCTCCATCATCCTGTCTGTTGTTCTCCATCATCCTGTCTGTTGTTCTCCATCATCCTGTCTGTTGGCCTCATCATCCTGTCTGTTGGTCTTCATCATCCTTTCTGTTGGTCGTCATCATCTTGTCTGTTGGTCGTCATCATCCTGTCTGTTGGTCTCCATCATCCTGTCTGTTGGTCTCCATCATCCTGTCTGTTGGTCTCCATCATCCTGTCTGTTGGTCTCCATCATCCTGTCTGTTGGTCTCCATCATCCTGTCTGTTGGCCTCATCATCCTGTCTGTTGGTCTTCATCATCCTGTCTGTCGTTCTCATCAACCTGTCTGTTGGCCTCATCATCCTGTCTGTTGGCCTCATCATCCTGTCTGTCGGCCTCATCATCCTGTCTGTCGGTCTTCATCATCCTGTCTGTCGTTCTCATCAACCTGTCTGTCGGCCTCATCAACCTGTCTGTCGGCCTCATCAACCTGTCTGTCGGCCTCATCATCCTGTCTGTTGTTCTCATCCTGTCTGTTGTTCGTCTCTGCAGCTGAACCAGACCAGGATGGAGAGCGGTCCCGAGGTCGTCAGCCAATCATCTTCTCTGCTGCCCATGTCAGGCTTCCCCATGCAGGTCAGACATCAGTTTATTTACTGTGGTAGTGTCAGGTACCTTTTGTTGTTCCTTCTTAACGTTTTTGTTGTTTTTTGTAGTTTTTAACGATGGGAACATCTCTAGTAAAAAGCAGTTTCTCTGAGTTCAGAGCGAGCTTGTGGAACTAGAAGCTCGTGGCAGAGTGAGTCTGATAATGATTGTGTACCCGATGGATCAAAGCTGTAATGTCTCTGTGTTCAGGAGTACAACCAGAACAGCATCTTCAGCCAGGCGTACGGGAAGAACCTGCCGCCCAGCTCCAAGCTGGACGCTCCCATGATGCACCAGGAGCCGTCACTCTACTCTCTGTTCGAGGGGACTCCGTGGTCTCCGTCGCTCCCCGCCAGCTCAGGTACGCTCGCTCACCTGTACGGGGTGGAAACGGGTTCATATTCAGAACCAAGCAATATTTCACGAAAAAAAAGTCAAAATATTTTACGAAAAAAGTCAAAATATTTTACGAAAAAAAGTCAAAATATTTTACGAAAAAAAGTCAAAATATTTCACGAAAAAAAGTCAAAATATTTCACGAAAAAAAGTCAAAATATTTCACGAAAAACAAATATTTTTTTAATAATAAAGTATTTCTTAAAATCTGTAATTTAACTTTTACTTTTCTACTGGAGATAAAAACACTTTTGGCTCAAAACTCAAACACGTAAAAACCAAAACGTAGTGGTGTAAATGTAGCCTAACGCCGTGTGTGTTTCTGATTGGCAGATCACTCCACCCCGGCCAGCCAATCCCCTCACTCCTCCAACCCCAGCAGCCTGCCGTCCTCCCCCCCCACACACAACCACGGAGCCATGCCCTTCTCCAACTTCGGGCCCATCGGCACTCCGGACAGCCGGGACCGTCGGGTGGTGGACCGCTGGAAGCCCGACAAGACCGGTGAGAGTCCAGCGGGTTTATACTACAGCTGCAAAGATGTTGCCACGTTTTATAGACCAAACATCTAATCTAAAACACACACACACACATAGAGACACACACACACACACACACACACATTCACACACACACACACACACATTCACACACACATTCACACACACACACACACACACACACACACACACACACACACACACACACACACACACACACATACACATACATAGACACATATATATATATACACACAGACACATATATATACATACACACACACATTTACACAAATACACACACACATTTACACAAATACACACACACATTTACACAAATACACACACACACACATAGACACAAATACACACACAGACACATATATATACACACAGACACACATATACACACAGACACACAAACATAAAATCCATTCATTCAGAAAACTATCCACAGATGAATGTTTGTTTACCTCTTTATTTCAATGTTTTTGTCACTATCAACAACCTTTTTTGCCATTTTTGTGACTGAAAAAGTAACTTAGCCATCAGAACGTGCCAAAAGGTGCTTTAAAGGTTGAAAGAGTTGATTGTGAGCTCTGCTTCCAGATGTTGACGTGTGCTCGGTGTGTTTCTGTGTAGGAGCGGTGAGCGGCTTTGGGCTGGACTACCTGCCGGCTGCAGCTTCCTCAGCAGCTTCGGACTCCAGCTGGCACCAGACGGGGCCGGCCAGCAGCTCCTGGACCAATCAGGAGTGTCCGATGGAGGAGTCGTCCTCCACCGTGCTGCTCGACAGCCTCAAGGTCCGCTGATGTGTCCACACACTCTCCTGTCTCAGCCTGCTTTAGTTTAACCCTAAATCACCGTCACCAAACCCACCAGACTCCATGTAAATAATCAGGACTTTTAGCATCGTAAAACACACTTCATTCAAAGTGGACAGAAACTAAATAAAACTATCAAAAGCCGTCTTGGTTCATCTTTCCACTGTTCCAACAATCACCACTCTGGTTTGGTTGAAATAAACCCTTAATTCACACATTTACATGTGGAGATATGCTGGCTCTATACACGCTAAAAGTCCTGATTATTTACATGGAGTCTGGTGTAGTTTGGTGATGGTGATTTTGGGGCTGTTTCATGTTAAACTAAAAGGATCTTACTCTTTAACTAAAAGGTCTATCTCTGTAGGGATCCTTTCATAATGTTGTCAGACACTTAGAATAATAATCTGAGTCTGTCAGCAGCAACAACAGAACTCTTAGTGGACGCTGACTGAAGCTGAACATTAGTCCTGTAGGGTAACATTACAGCTTGTTACTAACTGCTGCTGAACATTAGTCCTGTAGGGTAACATTACAGTCCGGTTCATGGCTGACGGTTACAGCGATCTCGCTCAATACTGGACCAACTTCAACAAAACCCACAAAGTCATCCTTTAAGAAGTGATTTGAAGATGTTTGTGTTTACGTTGCTGAGGCTCTGCTCTCTCTGTCTCTCTCTGTCTCTCTCTCTCTCTCTCTCTCTCTCTGTCTCTCCCTCCCTCCCTCTCTCTCTCTCTCTCTCTCTGTCTCTCCCTCCCTCCCTCCCTCGCTGTCTCTCTGCAGTCGATCTGGTCGAGCTCCATGATGCAGCCCGGCCCGTCGGCGCTGGAGCAGCTCCTCCTGCAGCAGAAACAGAAGCAGCAGCGAGGCCACGGCACCATGAACCCGCCGCACTGAACGGCAGGCCGCGGCGGCCGGCGCTTTGTGTCGGGATGGCAACAAACAAACTACCACCACCAGGAGATAACGGGAGGAGAAAAAAACCACAAGTTTGACGAAAGAGGAAGGCGAGGCTCCGACTTAAATGGGAAATTAAACGGTGGATGTGCCGGGGAGGCGGAGACGAACCCCCGGCGAGGCCGAAACACCGACCCCACCCCCCCATCGTCTGACGAGGAGCGCTGACGCCCCCCTCCTGGACCGGAGGGCCCGGCAGGATCTCTTCAACTGCGGCGCTAACGCGACCGCCGGGTTTACCGTCAACCTGCGGGAAACCTAAACATTGAGGAACAAAACAAACCAACCCTTCCACTGCTTTCCTCTGAAGCCACGTCTACACACACCGCAAGAACTGACTCTTTCTTTGGAACATATACAAAAAAATATAAAGCAACGTCTGCTACCGGACGTCTGCTCGGCCCGGTTTCGGAGCGCCTGTTTTTAGCGTCTTCGCTGGCGCCCGCAGACTGATTCGGGATGGCGTTGAGAGAGAGAGAGAGAGAGAGAGAGGGCAGTGTGGCGGTCGGGCTCAGAGGGGAGGAACGGTTTGGGGAAGCACCGGGAGGGTCAAACTAGACTGGACTTTCTGATTCATTTTCATTTCCGTGGAAGAGGAGGAGGAGGAGGAGGAGGAGGAGGAAGGCTCTCTGTAGCTCATTGGTTGAATGAAGGAAGGAAGGAAACGATGGCTATATAAATATATACATCAATATATATTGCCATAGTTGGGACATTTAAAAAAACAAAAAAAAAACAGGCCTTTTGTCTCTTCGCCGTGTTGTGAGAATGGGGACTGAACGCTGCTGTTTGCGAAGCCAGGTGCGTGACGTCACCTGACGCCAAGCTGAGAGAGCGTGGTCGCAGCGACACCGGCTTCACAACGTCAGCCACGGCGAGAGAGAGAAGTACAAGGGAATATAGGGGAGGGGGCTAAGAACATAAAAACCCACCCCCCGTCTAACTTAGGGATAGTATTACCGTTAGCTTCGAGAGATTGCAGATATTAACGTAAACAAACTGTATTTTGTGATTTGTTCGTAGCAGTTTTAGCTTCTCGCCCTCCGAGGTGATTACAGGTATGTCTATTAGCTTCCTGCTTGGATATTTTGAGGCCTCTTCTTCCTGTTGTTTCTTTACTTAACGAAGAGAGACCCCTAAACCCATAAAAGATGTAACCCTGCTCGCTTACTTAACCTGCATTTACTGTTCCGTTATGTTCATGTTCAGCCTTTTAACTAGTTTTCTGCAGCTCTGTTACAGCGCTCCTGTCCCGTTACTACTGACCGCTGTCGAGGTTCAGCCACAGACAGACAGACAGACAGACAGACAGACACATAGACAGACAGACACCGACAGACAGAAAGTCACAGACACCAACAGACAGAAAGTGACAGACACACACACAGACTGACAGAGAGTGACAGACACACACAGACTGACAGAGAGTGACAGACACACACACAGACACACACACAGACTGACAGAGAGTGACACAGACGCACACACAGACACACATAGACAGACACCGACAGACAGAAAGTCACAGACACCAACAGACAGAAAGTGACAGACACACACACAGACTGACAGAGAGTGACAGACACACACACACACACACAGACTGACAGAGAGTGACAGACACACACACACACACAGACTGACAGAGAGAGACAGACACACACACACACACAGACTGACAGAGAGACAGACACACACACAGACTGACAGAGACAGACACACACACAGACTGACAGAGAGTGACAGACACACAGACTGACAGAGAGTGACAGACACACACACAGACTGACAGAGAGTGACACAGACGCACACACAGACACACATAGACAGACACCGACAGACAGAAAGTCACAGACACCAACAGACAGAAAGTGACAGACACACACACAGACTGACAGAGAGTGACAAACACACACACAGACTGACAGAGAGTGACAGACACACACACAGACTGACAGAGAGTGACAGACACACACACACACACAGACTGACAGAGAGTGACAGACACACACACACACACACAGACTGACAGAGAGTGACAGACACACACACACACACAGACTGACAGAGAGAGACACACACACACAGACTGACAGAGTGACAGACACACACACAGACGCACACACAGACACACACACAGAGTGACACAGACGCACACACAGACACACACACAGACTGACAGAGAGTGACAGACACACACACAGACTGACAGAGACAGACAGAGACAGAGACAGAGTGACAGACTGACAGAATGTTTCCCACCATCTTTCCTTCAATAACTACTGCAGCTCCGTGTGTTGGGCAGATGTTTGTATGAATTGTGGCGTATGGAAGCCCCCCCGCTGCTCTGCTGTTCATCTGACCGCTAACTGAAGCCCCTGTTCGACCCAAAAAAGTCCCGGGAACCACGCAGAACCACGCCGGCTACATTCAGGACCCCAAAGCCCTTTCTCTGCAGGAACATTTCGCATGTTTTTAACCAAGTAAAAATGAAGCAATCGGTAACGATTTTCACTCAAACAACACAACGAACGGTCGGTTTTTTTTCAGAAAACATCAGAATTGGAGATGATGGGATGTGAAAAACGCAGGTTTACTTTCGTAGGAGAAAAGAAAAACGTAATAATCACATTTTGAGAAGCTAGAACTTGTGAGGTTTTGTCACATTTGCCTGGAAGAGAAAAAAGATATCTTGAGAGATTAATCGTTGACGGTTTCTGTCGATTGATTTCCTCTTTAAAATAATGTTTTAATAATGTTCAAAATTGCTTTTTTTTGTCTGATCAGCAGTCAAATCAACCTTCAGTTTATTGTCGTGAAGCAGAAACATGATTTGAAAGTATTTAATTATTATTGGAGAAGCTTTCTTCCCAATCATAAAGTGAAGAGTAACGTGTTTGTAGGTTATTTATTTTACTGCTCCCCCGATGGTTCCTGGATCACCTCTATTGTTTAACCCTTGTGTTGTCCTCCTATCAACCATGCAACTTCTGTTTTTCTGGCTCCAAATTTCAAATACAAAATATTTTTGGTGACATTTTTGTCACTTTTTTCAAAACAATCTTGTCATTTTTTCCCCCCCGATGTTTGTCACTTTTTTTGAAATAATGTAGTCATTTTTTTCCCGCTTTTTCTGTTTTTTTTCCCGCTGTTTTTGTCGTTTTTTTCCCGCTTTTTTTGTCGTTTTTTTTCCCGCTTTTTTTGTCGGTTTTTTCCTGCTGTTTTTGTCGTTTTTTTCCCGCTTTTTTGTCGTTTATTTCCCAATGTTTTTGTCGGTTTTTTTTCGCTGTTTTTGTTGGGTTTTTTTCCGCTGTTTTTGTTGTTTTTTTTCCGCTGTTTTTGTCGGGGGTTTTTTTGCTGTTTTTGTCGTGTTTTTTTCCGCTGTTTTTGTCGTTTTTTTCCCGCTGTTTTTTGTCGGTTTTTTTCCGCTGTTTTTGTCGGTTTTTTTTCCAAAAACATTTTCTCATTTTTTTTCCAAAAACATTTTCTCTTTTTTTCCAAAAAACATTTTCTCTTTTTTTCCAAAAACATTTTCTCTTTTTTCCAAAAACATTTTCTCATTTTTTCCAAAAACATTTTCTCTTTTTTCCAAAAAACATTTTCTCATTTTTTCCCCAAAAAATTTTTTCGTCCCCTTTTTATTCGAATTATTTTGTCTCGATTTTTCAGCACTTTATTTTGGACGTTTTTTTTTGTTTGTTTTTTTCTACAGTTCTTTGATCATATTTTTTCCAAACGCTATAAAACTGAATGAAAAATGGTGAGCTGATCATTTATTTGACCTGTGAGGAGTAATGGTCGTAGGGAACCATCCACGTTCACGTTTGGTTGAAAGAAAAACCCAAAATTTCTGATATAGAAACCTTTTGAAAATGGGTCAGATGAGACCGGAGGACAACAGGAGGGTTAAAGGACGTTTTATTCAAAGTCTGGGAACTAAAAGTGAAAGTTTCTGAAAGTTTCCCGAGGCTGTAATAGTCGTGTTGAGTTTCCGTGGTTTCACCCGTGTAGTGTATTTACACGCCGTCAGTCCTGGTTGTCTCAGAGCCAATCAGAAAGCAGAGAGGGGACAGCTGACCAATCAGGATGTGAGGGTTTAGACTGCAGCACTGTAAGTAACTTCCTGTCCAGTTTGAACCAGCAGAAAGCTGTTTTTTTCTACTTTAAAAACTCCTAATCGTTTAGTTCCAAGGGATTAAAAAATAAATAAATGTAAAAGCCTGTTTTTAATTCTCCCGTCGAGGCGGTTTTATTAAAGCAGACTTCAAAGAGACGTGTCTATTTTCTGTGTGATTGTGCTTTTCATGTTGCATTTAACAAAATGTATTTGAAAAATGAATAATAATAAAAATAAAATATTACTGAATGTGCGGACGAGCTTGGCCAGAAGCGTGGAGGAGGGCGTGTGGCTTTCGTGTCTGGAGCTCGGCGCTGCGTCTGACATTCCTCTCTGGCGCGTGTTTGGGAGGCGTCATGGCGGCGAGCGTCATGGCGGCGAGCGTCATGGCGGCGAGCGTCATGGCGGCGAGCGTCTGACCACACGCTGCTTTCACTTGGAGAGGCTTTTCTTGTGTTTGGTGTCTCTCTGTTGACGCTCAGAAGTGGCGGAATCAGCCTTTAAATAAACATTAACTATGTTCTCCCTTGACGCTGTGTACGTTTTACTTCGTGTGTGTCTGTGCATGTGTGTGTTTGTGTCCATCTGTGTGTGTGTCTGTGCGTGTGTGTTTGTGTGTGCTTGTGTCCATCTGTGTGTCTGCGTGTGTGTTTGTGTCCATCTGTGTGTGCGTTTGTGTCCATCTGTGTGTGTGTCTGTGCGTGTGTGTTTGTGTGTGCGTGTGTGTTTGTGTCCATCTGTGTGTGTGTGTTTGTGTCCATCTGTGTGTGTGTTTGTGTCCATCTGTGTGTGTGTCTGTGCGTGTGTGTGCGTGTGTGTTTGTGTCCATCTGTGTGTGTCTGCGTGTGTGTTTGTGTGTGTGTGTGTGTGTGTGTTTGTGTCCATCTGTGTGTGTGTCTGTGCGTGTGTGTTTGTGTCCATCTGTGTGTGTGTATGTCCATCTGTGTCTGTGCGTGTGTGTTTTTGTGTCCATCTGTGTGACTGTGCGTGCGTGTTTGTGTCCATCTGTGTGTGTATGTGTCTGTGCGTGTGTGTGTGTGTGTGTTTGTGTCCATCTGTGTGTGTGTGTTTGTGTCCATCTGTGTGTGTGTTTGTGTCCATCTGTGTGTGTGTCTGTGCGTGTGTGTTTGTGTGTGCGTGTGTGTTTGTGTCCATCTGTGTGTCTGTGCGTGTGTGTTTGTGTCCATCTGTGTGTGTGTATGTCCATCTGTGTGTCTGTGCGTGTGTGTTTGTGTCCATCTGTGTGTGTATGTGTCTGTGCATGTGTGTGTGTGTGTCCATCTGTGCGTGTGTGTGTGTGTGTGTGTGTCCATCTGTGTCTGTACGTGTGTGTGTGTCCATCTGTGTGTCTGTGCGTGCGTGTTTGTGTCCATCTTTTTGTGTGTGTGTGTGTGTCTGTGTCTGTACGTGTGTTTGTGTCCGTCTGTGTGCGTGTGTGTGTGTGTCTGTGCGTGCGTGTGTGTGTCCATCTGTGTCTGTACATGTGTTTGTGTCCATCTGAGTGCGCGTGCGTCTGTGTGTGTTTGTGTCCATCTGTGTGTGTGGGTCCATCTGTGTGTCTGTGCGTGCGTGTGTGTGTCCATCTGTGTCTGTACGTGTGTTTGTGTCCATCTGTGTGTGTTTGTGTCCATCTGTGTGTGCATGTATGTCCATCTGTGTCTGTACGTGTGTTTGTGTCCATCTGTGTGTGTGTGTGTGTCTGTCTGTCTGTGCGTGCGTGCGTGTTTGTGTCCATCTGTGTGTGTATGTGCATGTGTATGCTTGTGTCATGTCTGTGTGTGTATGTGTGTGTCTATGCATGTGTGTGCGTGTGTACATGTCTGTATGTGTGTCCATCTGTGTCTGTGCGCGTGTGTGTTTGTGTCCATCTGTGTGTGTGTGTGTGTGTGTGTGTGTGTCCGTCTTCTGTTTGTCAGTGCAGTTTACCGTCCATAATGTAGAAGAAATGTTCAGATCCTTCACGCCAACAAAGGTTACAAAGCAGCAAACTCAACCCAACAAATACTCAACACGTTGAATATCTTGATAACGATGAACTTATTGATCCATAAACAGATATTAAATGTTCTCAGTTCTGCTGCTTTCACTTTCCTGCTAAAACCCAACAAACTAATGAGAGGAAATCATTTCCAACTTTCTTTTATTAAACAAATTGAACATTGAATATAAAATATCGTGGAACCTTCTGCAGCGTCTTCAAACGTCACAAATCTGTGTGTGTGTGTCTGTGCGTGTGCGTGCATGTGTCTGTGTGTGTGTCTGTCTGCGTGCATGTGTGTGTGTCTGTCTGTGTGTGTGTCTGTCTGCGTGCATGTGTGTGTGTCTGTCTATGTGTGTGTCTGTCTGTCTGTCTATCTGTGTGTCTGTGTGTGTCTCTGTGTGTGCCTGTGTGTGTGTGTGTGTCTGTCTGTCTGTCTGTCTGTCTGTGTATGTATGTCTGTCTGTCTGTGTGTGTGTGTCTGTCTGTCTGTCTGTGTGTCTGTGTGTGTGTGTCTGTGTGTCTGTCTATCTGTGTGTGTGTCTGTGTGTGTGTTTGTCTGTCTGTGTGTGTGTCTGTCTGTGTGTCTGTGTGTGTGTCTGTGTGTGTGTGTGTCTGTCTGTGTGTGTCTGTATGTGTCTGTCTGTGTGTGTGTGTGTGTGTGTGTGTGTCTCTGTGTGTGTGTCTGTCTGTGTGTGTCTGTCTGTGTGTGTGTGTGTGTGTGTCTGTCTGTGTGTGTCTGTGTGTGTGTGTGTCTGTCTGTCTGTGTGTGTGTGTGTGTGTCTGTCTGTGTGTGTCTGTGTGTCTGTCTCTGTCTGTCTGTGTGTGTGTCTGTGTGTGTGTCTGTGTGTGTGTGTGTGTGTGTTGGATCCCATCAGATAACCCTAACCTCCTAACTTGAAAGAAGCCACAGCGAGCTGATAAGAAGAAACCTCGAGCTCTGCTCAGCTGCTCCCGTAGAGAAACAGTTGAACAGTTTTTGTACGAGGGTTTTTCACCGTGTCTACGTACCACAGTGAGTGGAGGCAGCCTGACACCTCGACAAAAACCTCTCCTCTCTAAACACTCCCAGGCACCAACACTTTCTCGTCTTCACTTTCACATTTTTATGTAGTCTTTGTCCCAGAGAAGAGACCCCAAATCACACAAAACATCATTTCTTGATTGAGATTAACCTTCATGTTGTTCTTGTGTCCAATCTGACCCATTTTCAAAAGGTTTCTATATGAGAAATTTGGGTTTTCTTTCAAAGAAACTGTCCCAAAAAATAACGTGAATGGTTCCCTACGACGCTCTTCACAAGTTAAAGAAATAATCAGTTCACTACTTTCATTGATTTGGGTGTTTTATTCAATGTTATAGCATTTGAAGAAAAAACTATTGATAAAAGAACGAAAATGTCGAAAAAAGTGACATGTAAAAGCAAAAAAAATAAAAAAATTTGGGAAAAAACCCACAAAAACTTCAAAAGTCTCCGAAAAAGTCGTCCAACGTTGAAAAAAGTGACAAAAACATCGGGGAAAGCCACAAAAGTGTCGAAAAAGACGACCAAAACGTTGATAAAGGGTTATTATATATAAGGGTCAGTTAGGTTAAGGAAAAGGTTGTGGGTGGGCGTACGTTTCTGTGACACGCGGGACAAGAATGGGACGGTTGGGTTTAGATAAAGAAGAACGGGACGGTTGGGTTTAGGTAAAGAAGAACGGGACGGTTGGGTTTAGATAAAGAAGAACGGGAGCGAGTTGGGTTTAGGTAAAAGAAGAACGGGACGGTTGGGTTTAGGAAAAAGAAGAACGGGACGGTTGGGTTTAGGTAAAGAAGAACGGGACAGTTGGGTTTAGGTAAAGAAGAACGGACGGTTGGGTTTAGATAAAGAAGAACGGGACGGTTGGGTTTAGATAAAGAAGAACGGGACGGTTGGGTTTAGGTAAAGAAGAACGGGACAGTTGGGTTTAGGTAAAGAAGAACGGGACAGTTGGGTTTAGGTAAAGAAGAACGGGACGGTTGGGTTTAGATAAAGAAGAACGGGACGGTTGGGATTAGATAAAGAAGAACGGGACGGTTGGGTTTAGGTAAAGAAGAACGGGACAGTTGGGTTTAGATAAAGAAGAACGGGACGGTTGGGTTTAGGTAAAGAAGAACGGGACAGTTGGGTTTAGGTAAAGAAGAACGGGACGGTTGGGTTTAGGTAAAGAAGAACGGGACAGTTGGGTTTAGGTAAAGAAGAACGGGACGGTTGGGTTTAGGTAAAGAAGAACGGGACGGTTGGGTTTAGGTAAAGAAGAACGGGACGGTTGGGTTTAGGTAAAGAAGAACGGGACGGTTGGGTTTAGGTAAAGAAGAACGGGACGGTTGGGTTTAGGTAAAGAAGAACGGGACGGTTGGGTTTAGGTAAAGAAGAACGGGACGGTTGGGTTTAGGTAAAGAAGAACGGGACGGTTGGGTTTAGGTAAAGAAGAACGGGACAGTTGGGTTTAGGTAAAGAAGAAGGGGACAGTTGGGTTTAGGTAAAGAAGAACGGACAGTTGGGTTTAGGTAAAGAAGAACGGACAGTTGGGTTTAGGTAAAGAAGAACGGGACGGTTGGGTTTAGGTAAAGAAGAACGGGACGGTTGGGTTTAGATAAAGAAGAACGGGACGGTTGGGTTTAGCTAAAGAACAACGGGACGGTTGGGTTTAGGTAAAGAAGAACGGGACGGTTTGGTTTAGGTAAAGAAGAACGGGACGGTTGGGTTTAGGTAAAGAAGAACGGGACGGTTGGGTTTAGGTAAAGAAGAACGGGACGGTTGGGTTTAGGTAAAGAAGAACGGGACGGTTGGGTTTAGGTAAAGAAGAACGGGACGGTTGGGTTTAGGTAAAGAAGAACGGGACGGTTGGGTTTAGGTAAAGAAGAACGGGACGGTTGGGTTTAGGAAAAGACGAACGGGACGGTTGGGTTTAGATGAAGAAGAACGGGACGGTTGGGTTTAGGAAAAGAAGAACGGGGACGGTTGGGTTTAGATAAAGAAGAACGGGACGGTTGGGTTTAGAGTAAAGAAGAACGGGACGGTTGGGTTTAGGTAAAGAAGAACAGGGACAGTTGGGTTTAGGTAAAGAAGAACGGGACGGTTGGGATTAGGTAAAGAAGAACGGGACGGTTGGGTTTAGGTAAAGAAGAACGGGACGGTTGGGTTTAGGAAACGTGACATGACAAAAGTCCTGTGTTTGACCCATCCTCCCCCCCAACTAACCTCTCTACGTGGTTTTCGGGCTTTCATACTACTCGCTACTTAGTGCTACGTCATCTTCAAGCGCTGTGTAGCTGCTGCTCTCCCCGGTGCGTCCTACACACTATCTGACGCTGACAGCCACCGCCCAAACGTCCGTATTTTACGAGTTCGGAGTGAGAACGGGTTGGAAGGTGCTCAGAGCAGCGAATACATCAGCAGTATGTCTGTAGGTTTCAGTTGGTTTCTGAATAAATACTGCTGCTCCTCAAACCCAAAGTCAAGTTCCCGTGTCTCGCTTCTCAACAACGCAACAAAACAAAAAGATCCTCGGTAGCACGGGGAGAGCAAAAGATACGAGAGGACGGGGGAAGCCCGTCTACGAACCAAAGTATCGTATGTAATGACGACAGAGTTCTTAAGTGGCCTTGCATCACTGCAGTGTGACACCAAAACGTAACGGATCAAATGCAGCCTGTACAATGCAACAAAAACATGAACCTGGGTCCGGACTCTCAGGTGTGAAAAGGCCCTGCGTGACGGATGGGATCATCAATCTTTGAAGTTGGTCTAGTACTGAGCAAATTACCCAAACTAGCAGTCAGGCCGATAGAACAGACGGTGAAAAAATGTCAGAAAAAGAACAAAAACATTGTAAAAAAAGCATTGAGAAGACGACTTTAGCCCTATTCGCACGGGATTTTCTGAGGACCTCGTTGACAGACCGACAGACAGGCAGGCAGACAGACAGACTGTCTGAACAACTATCTGTCTGTCTGTCCACAAGGTGCTCAGAAGATCCTAATCCCGTGCAACTGTCAAGACAGACAGGCAGACAGACAGACTGTCTGAACAACTATCTGTCTGTCTGTCCACAAGGTGCTCAGAAGATCCTAATCCCGTGCAACTGTCAAGACAGACAGACAGACAGTTCTTCAGACAGAACCCCCCCCGCTACATCTGAGTTTTGTGTGGCGTATTTGCACGGGATAGGCGAAGCCTGTTTTTACTTGAAGTTACGGACATATCTGTACCCCGAGAGTTGGGTACCCGGAGGTGGAGGACGACGGCCAGGGCGAGGCCGCCACACCACACATGGGTCGGCGTTTGGTATCTATTTATCAGTCTCTCCAGGATTTTCACGCAACTTCAACCAATCCCAGCAGTCCTACGTGCCAGACTTTGTATCAGTATATGACTCTGAGAGGCTCGATGGTGTTTTAAGCCCCTAACGTCTCCTTCCAGGCAGTGCTGCGACCGTTGACTTCAAGGCACCCTAACCCTAACTGTACGTACACACCGCGGCCGACTTGAGCTGCAAAAGAAGCTCTGGCCGCCCTGTCCAGGACGCTTGTCAAAAAGTACGGGGAAGCTTTGGCCGCTCTGACGTGGCAGCATTCAATGTTCAATCATGTTCAACACACGATGGAAGACAAAGCACAAGCAGCCACTGCTGGCCAATACGTTGACACTAGAAACCTTTTATAAATTACATATATAATGACAGAATATGTATTGGTTGTTGGTTGCAGCGCTGTCTGTTAGCAGTTAGCTCGCTCGTTAGCCACTGAACTGCAGCAGCGTGCAGGCAGAGCGAGCAGCCGCCAGCTGTTGATGCGTGCAGGACTTCACCGTGAGCGGACTGTTTAGAGACCATGTGACCTGCAGGTAACGTTAACTGGTCCCTGTACGCAGATATCATCAATGATGGGGAGCCCAGCAACGGCCATGATGAGCTCCTCCTCCTTTTTCTCTGAACTAATGTTTTGGTAGGAACGACAGTTTACATCGTATGTTTCTCTGGAATCAGCCAGCGCGAAGGACGTCTATGTTCTGATTGGTTGCTGGTGTTGAATGGCGTCATAGCTCATTACCATAAAGTACTTCTGTTTGACGCTCTGGTCGCTCGAAACGCCCAAAACGCGACGCCGGTGGATTTGCAGCTTCTTGCAGCTGAGAGAAGCTTCCATTGAAAATGAATGACTTCCTGTAACTTAGAAGCTCAAGTCGGCGGCGGTGTGTACGTACAGTAACCATAACCATTGCCTAATCCTAGTGCCTTCCAGGCAGCGCTGCCTAGAAGGAGACGTTGGGGGGCCTAAAACACAGATTAACCTCTGAGAGCCAATGACCAAGCGGGAGTGAGAACGGGATGACGTCACGTAACACACGCACGCCACTAAATTCATTTCCTTGTTTCTGATATGAAGACGAGACTCAAACATCTCACATTTACCCACAAAACGTACAGCGAAAGACCGTGCAAAACATTTCAGACTGTCCTGCCAACCTGTAGACATCTTAACATCAACGTACGCTGGAACGTTTTTTCACTCTAAAGTCGCTGACAGTTTCAATCCTGTTGGCTCTCTGCAGCGGGCGGGGCTAATATTATCCCAGGACCTCTGTGTTCGGGGGAACACCGTAGCTCATTTGCGGGGGGATGTTTACTTCACAAACCACAGACATGGCCGATTCACACCGGATTAAGATCACAGACAACCTCCGTAACTATTACAGATGACCAGAGGTCACCAGGTAGTACTAGTCCCGTGAGAACAGGGCTTTAGACTAACGTTAGTTGGAGAACTTACAGTATGTACCTGTTGGGCCACAGACTGAAGAACATGACGCATGTCGGCGTCTCTTCAACGTGTTCTGAGGCACTTTTTGAACCAACTCGGGGAGACTGATCAGTCCGACTGCCTTTTCTGCCGTCTGGTTGGTGTGTCAGGGCCTTTAGGCGGCATATTCCAGCTTGAATCATAAACGATGCTTACAGTCGTAGAATCACACGTTTAGTTTCTTTGTGGAAACAACCGTGCTTGACAACGCCGAAGTTGAAAGAGCATTTCCTGTTGTTGCTGTTGCAACTTCACTTATAATGAAAGTTTTTGTCGCTTTTTTTAGACATTTTTGCTGCTTTTTTTGACGTTTTTGTCGCTCTTTCTCAGCCATTTCTAACCCGTTAACGATGCATCGTTACACCCTTGTAATAAATGTGGATATTAAGGTTTTAATGCTTTATAATGTTGTATAACATCTGTCCAACTCGAGGCCCCTGGCAGGTTTTTAATCCGTCCTTATGTTGTTAGGTTTACAATAAGTTTCATCTAGTTGTGCGCCAAACCCCAAAAACCCAGGAAACTGTTTTTCTAACTGCAATTAACCGAAACTCAAAGCCGAATCTAGCAGATTTAATATTCAGGCTGTGAAACAGGTCGCTGCTTTAAAAATGGTATCTTTGTCTTGCTTGATTTGCTAAACTCTGTGATGACTAAGGATCTTTTTAAGGGCTTTATGTCGACAAAAAAGCGTCAAAAGTGTCAGAGAAAGCAGTAATACAGTCAACGATTTTAGACCCTTTTTTGGGCTCAAGCCAGTCGAACAACGAACGCCTTGCAACGTGAGTTCAGTTCAGCTCACGTAGCACGGCATTCGTTCACTGCTCGTCACTGTTTCCCCAAGATGGCGCCTGCTTGTATACGTGAAAGCTACTGTCTTCATAATCTATCTTTTTAATAAACTGTCTGTACACTTACAAAGTTGTCAATGCGTTGGTTTACATTTAGGGACCCTCATTATGCTACCGTGGACGTGTGGTGATATTTGGAGCATTGTTAGTGGTGTAGAAATAGGGATTTCTTTTTACTTTATTCATGCCCGACTGCTAGCATCATAAGCTAATTATAGACATCCCATTAGCATGAAAACATATTGACTCGGTACGTCTTATTAACCCCTAGGTTCATTTCGAATTTGTCCTTTAAATACAGTTACAATACAACACAAATGCACTTAATAGGAGGGATACAAATACTGGGACTTAAAGTGTGATAAATGGATCAGATTCTTGGTTCTAAGAGCATTTTTTTGCCCGAATAGTTCGGCCTCCCGGCTGTTTCCTGCCTGAGAGTGGGTTGGGGGTTTTTGTATGAGGGTTTTTCACCGTGTTGGGCTGGTTTCGCACACTGACTGAAAATCCACACAGAGCTGAACAAAAACCTCCAGTCTGCTTTAAACTCTCTGCCTACAGCCAGGGAACATCCAGAACCAGCCAAAAGACATCCAAACACACTGTGTGTTGCAGGTAATACCTCATCTCCTGCTTATTTCTTCCTAAAAACACTCCTATCTGCTCTTCTTTACTCAACCTATGCCTCTGCTCGGCTGCTGACATGTTCAGCATTCTCACATTTAACACGTACAAACACAACTGTACTGCTCTGTAACTGTGTGTGTTTGTGTGTCTGGGTTTTGCAGCTCCGCGTGTGTCGATGGAAGTTTGATTTTTAACATTTTGGATGTTGTCCGAGGCTGATTGACAGCTCTGGGGTTTTTGTACGAGGCTGTATCACTGTGATGGATTAGTGTTCGGGATGCCGATCAGTCTCAAAGTCACTCCAAATGGTAAGAAAACTCTCTTTTCTACTTGTTAACGTTGAGGATTAAATACATTAACAGGCTGGGTTTACTTCTGGATTTGAGTTTTTATGTTTTAAAGCAGGGGGGGGGGGAAACTCAGCTTCAGTAAGCGCAACATATCCAGCGGCCAGATGTGTAGAGTTTATTAACATGCTTTTATTGTGAAAAGTCAAATATCTCTGACTGGATTACTGCTTTCTCCGACACTTTCGTCTCTTTTTTTCCGTCTTTTGTCGCATTTCTGTCGACTTAAAGCCCTTCAAAAGTCAGCCAAACGTTCCGTAGTCATGATAGACTTCAGCAAAAACAAAAGACAAAGATTACATCTTTAACAGCTGTTGACTCGCAGTCCGAATATTAAAACTCTGCTTCTTCTGGGGGGATTTAGGAGTCTCAAAGTCAGAAAATCGGCCAAAAATTGGGGCTAGAAATGGCTGAGAAAGAGCGAGAAAAACGTCAAAAAAATGCAGCAACAATGTCTAAAAAAAGCGACAAAAACGTAGAAGCTAGAAGTTTAAAGTCAGGTTTAATTGTAAGTGAAGTGGCAGCGTGATGTGGAAGTTACGTCAACGTTAAATCAAATCTTACAGCTGGTTTGTTGTAGCAGAAATTCAGCTGAAATAGTTTTCTATAAAAACAAAAGAACTAAAAACTATTTCAGTTCAAACCCATGAAAGAGAAAACAGAAAGTCTAAAACTAACATGTAGAAAAAGCTACAGAAACGCAGGAAGAAAAGATTAAAAACCTGCCAGGGGCCTCGAGTTGGACAGATGTTATACAACATTATAAATCATTAAAACCTTAATATCCACATTTATTACAAGGGTGTAACGATGCATCGTTAACGGGTTAGAAATGGCGACAAAAACGTCAAAAAAAGCAGCGACAATGTCTAAAAAATAGCAACAAAAACGTAGAACTAGAAGTTTAAAGTCAGGTTTAATTGTAAGTGAAGTGGCAGGTGATGTGGAAGTTATGTTGTAAAGTAAGACGTACGTCAACGTTGAAGTTTTAGGGATGTAACAAAGAAAATAGATAAAAGATTGGAAAAAATGGGCAAAAATGTCAGAAAAAAGCTTTAAAAATGTCAAAAAATCGACAAAGACATCATAAAAAGTGATAGAGAACATCGAGAAAAGCGACAAAAACTTCGAAAAAAGTACCAAAAACTCAAAGAAGAAAAAACTAAACGTGTCTTACGGTTTTAATTTTACATTTTGACGTGAAGTTGTGGGACGACAAGACGACGGTGAATCTCTAAAGACCTGGGATGAAATCACAGACACAAAATGTAGAGTTTACAAGAAATTAAAGATGTATATTGACACAGGACGTCCTGGGAAAGTCTGAGAATATCTGAAATAATGTTTTCGGTCAATTCAAAGTCTGAAATAATCCAGAACGCTGCACCATTTGACTGTAGGTCCTCAGCTTAGCTTCTGCTACAGTATATATGTAAATAATAATGATAACACACTTTGGAAACAGTTCATTTGTTTGGATTGTTGATTTTGAAGAAGGCTGAAAATGTCATTTTAATCAAATCTTACAGTTAACCCTCCTGTTGTTTTCAAAAAGTCCGAAATTTGGGGTTTATTTCAACTAAATGGTCAAATAAATAGCCTAAATAACGCGGATACAACACTCTTTAGAAGTAAAATAAATGATCAGCTCACTACTTTCATTACTTTTGTAGCATTTGAAAAAAATAAATGAAATAGTATTGAAAAAAAGTGACACAAATGTTGGGGAAAAAACTATTAAAAGTGCAAAAATAATCAACAAAAACATCGAGAAAGGTGACAAAAAAATAGGAAAAAAAAGTGACAAAAAAAACTTCGGGAAAAGCCACAAAAGTGTCAAAAAAGACGACGAATAGTTTTCATTTTTGACCCAGAAAACCAAGACGTTGATTTGTTGTAGCTGAAATAGTTTTCTATAAAAACAAAAAGAACTTCAAACTATTTCAGTTCAAACCCATGAAAGAGAAAACAGAAAGTCTAAAACTAACATTTATTGGAGCCGCAGTCCTGAAATCATGTTTTTTTAGCAGTTTTAAGTAGGTTTTTTTCTTCAAACGCTGAAAAAAGTGACCAAAACAAATGGAAAAAGTGACAAAAAAACCATCAATAACATCGCCAAAAGTGACATAAACTTGTTAAAAAAAGTGAGGAAAAAAATATCGGGAAAAAGTGACAAAAAACTTGTTAAAAAATGGACAAAAACATAATAAAAAAAACGCCAAAAAAATTGGAAAAAACGGACAAAAAAACCATCAATAACATCGCCAAAGGTGACAAAAACTTGTTTAAAAAAAGTGAAAAAAACAATTAAAAAAACGCCCAAAAAGTGACAAAAAAATGAAATAAAAGCGACAAAAACGTGGAGAAAAGTGTAGAAAAAGAACAACAAAATGTAGAAATGTCGACCCAGAAAAACCCAAAGTGACAAATGTTGGAAAAAGTTACAAAAACACAGAAAAACATTATTTTTATTTTTCTTCAAACGCTGAAAAAAGTGACCAAAAAAAACATCAAAAACATCTAAAACATCGCCAAAGGTGACATAAACTTGTTAAAAAAAGTGAGGAAAAAAATATCGGGAAAAAGTGACAAAAAACTTGTTAAAAAATGGACAAAAACATAATAAAAAAAACGCCAAAAAAATTGGAAAAAACGTGACAAAAAAACCATCAATAACATCGCCAAAGGTGACAAATACTTGTTTAAAAAAAGTGAAAAAAACAATTAAAAAAACGCCCAAAAAGTGACAAAAAAATGAAATAAAAGCGACAAAAACGTGGAGAAAAGTGTAGAAAAAGAACAACAAAATGTAGAAATGTCGACCCAGAAAAACCCAAAGTGACAAATGTTGGAAAAAGCTACAAAAACACAGAAAAACATCGACAATTGTTATTTTATTTTTCTTCAAACGCTGAAAAAAGTGACCAAAAGAAACATAAAAAACATCTAAAAAATCGCCAAAGGTGACAAAAACATCGGGAAAAAGTGACAAAAAACTTGTTAAAAAATGGACAAAAACTTAATTAAAAAATGCCAAAAAAGTGACATAAAAATGGGAATAAAAGCGACAAAAATGTGGAGAAAAGTGTAGAAAAAGAACAACAAAATGTAGAAATGTCGACCCAGAAAAACCCAAAGTTGCAGGTCGACGGGAAGACGACAGGAGGGCTAAATATATAGTTATATAATATACAATCTGTCAGGTCTTACATGATGTTTAAACAGCCTGAACAAAGTATAACTCACACAGTTTATGATTATAATAATGAGACGCAACTTAACGTGTTTGAATGAAAACGGAGAACAACTTAAAAAGGATCCCAGATACAGAGTTAAACGGCTCTTAACCCTAAAACATCAAATATTGTGTGAATGATTTATGGAATCTGTCAGAAAGTACTCAGACGTGTTGTCTTTGGAGAAGTTATCTATTAGAAGATACTATTCAGAACTATTCAGATTATTATTCTCAGTGTCTGACAACATTATGAAAGGATCTCTACAGATATAGACCTTTAAAACCTCTTTGAGACCTTTCTGTTTAACCTGAAACAGCTCTGAAGTCGTTAGTGCTAAACCCACCAGACTCCATGTAAATAATCAGTACTTTTAGCGTGTATAGAGCCAGCATATCTCCACCAGACTCCATGTAAATAATCAGGACTTTTAGCGTGTATAGAGCCAGCATGTTTCCACATGTAAATCGGTAAACTATGTGTTTATTTCAACCAAAACTAGAGTTGTGATGGTTGGTAAAGAGGAAAGACGACCCAAAATGGCTTTTGATAGTTTTATTTAGTTTCTGTCCACTTTGAATGAAGTGTGTTTTACGATGCTAAAAGTCCTGATTATTTACATGGAGTCTGGTGGAAATATGCTGGCTCTATACACGCTAAAAGTCCTGATTATTTACATGGAGTCTGGTGGAGATATGCTGGCTCTATACACGCTAAAAGTCCTGATTATTTACATGGAGTCTGGTGGAAATATGCTGGCTCTATACACGCTAAAAGTCCTGATTATTTACATGGAGTCTGGTGGAGATATACTGGCTCTATACACGCTAAAAGTCCTGATTATTTACATGGAGTCTGGTGGAGATATGCTGGCTCTATACACGCTAAAAGTCCTGATTATTTACATGGAGTCTGGTGGAGATATGCTGGCTCTATACACGCTAAAAGTCCTGATTATTTACATGGAGTCTGGTGGAGATATGCTGGCTCTATACACGCTAAAAGTCCTGATTATTTACATGGAGTCTGGTGGGTTTGGTGATGGTGATTTTGGGGCTGTTTCATGTTAAACTAAAAGGATCTTCCTCTTTAACTAAAAGGTCTATCTCTGTAGGGATCCTTTCATAATGTTGTCAGACACTTAGAATAATAATCTGAATCTGTCAGCGGCAGAAACGAGCACTTTAGTGAAGGTAAATACAAGCTGGACAATTGTCCTGTTAACTTACATTGTAGCTTGTTTCTCCACTGAAAGGTAAAACTAACGTAGTGAACAAATAGTATATTTTTAAAATTAATTTTGAGTCACCACGATTTACTTTTACACAGTTATAAAAATATGGATGAAGATCATCCTGTTTCACACACACACATACACACACACACACACACACACACACACACACACACACACACACACACACACACACACACACACACACACACACACACACAGAGACAGACACACACACACACACACACACACACACACACACACACACACACACACACACACACACACACACACACACAGAGACAGACACACACAGAGACAGACACACACACACACGACACACACACACACACACACACACACACACACACACACACACAGACAGACACACACACACACACACACACACACACACACACACACACACACACACGAGACAGACACACACACACACACACACACACACACACACACACAGACTGACAGACAGACACACACACACACACACACACACACACACACACACACACACACACACACACACAGACACACACACACACACACACACACACACACACGACAGCACGACGACACACACACACACACACACACAGACACACAGACAGACACACACACACACACACACACACACACACACAGAGACAGACACACACACACACACACACACACAGACTGACAGACAGACACACACACACACACACACACACACACTACACACACACACACACACACACACACACACACACACACACACACACACACACACACACACACGACACACACACACACACACACACACACACACACACACACACACACACACACACACAGACTGACAGACAGACAGACAGACAAACACACACACACACACACACTGACAGACAGACAGACTGACACTCACTCACACACACACACACACACACACACACACACACACACACACACACACACACACACACACACACACACACACACACAGACTGACAGACAGACAGACAGACACACACACACACACACACACACACACACACACACACACACACACACACACACACACACACACACACACACACACACACACACACACATATACTGCAGACCCTAACCCCCTGTTGTGTGTTCCCGTGCAGGTCCCCGCTTGGATCCGAACCTGTTCATCCTGAATCCTCTGCAGCCCGACGGCAACGACAGGACGTCCCCGGACTCGCTGGGTCCGGAGGTCTGTCTGGCGACTGATTTCCATCTGAAGGACGGCGATATGGTTCTGAACCAGAAGGACGGTCCGGTCACTATAAACCCCAGCGGCGCCCCTCTGTCCCAGACACAAAACCGAAACTACGTCTTCGCCGGATTCACCAACCGAAGCATCTACTCCTGCGAGATGCACGGCACGTTGGAGAACAACGACAACCGTAAGAAGACTCCAAATCTAAAATAATAATTAGATTATTAACCCTTTAAAGTCCAGGTTTCTGTGCGTTCATTTCTGTCTCTTTTCTGCCGCGTTCTAACTGTCCACATGCATGATATCTTTGTTTCAGCACAAACTCAGCTGTATGTATGTCTGACATTTCAATCTGTCAGTTAAACACAGTTTAAAGCTGCCAGTAACACAAGAGACAACACACACGACAAAAGCATTCATAAATTAGGAAAAGTAGTTTTCGGATTCAGATTATTACTCTAAGTGTCTGACAACATTATGAAAGGATCCCTACAGAGATAGACCTTTAAAACCTCTTTGAGACCTTTCTGTTTAACCAGAAACAGCTCTGAAGTCAGTAGCGCTAAGCCCACCAGACTCCATTTAAAAAAACAGTACTTTTAGCGTGTAAAGAGCCAACATATTTTCACATATAAATCAGTAAACTATGTGTGTATTTCAACCAAAACTAGAGATGTGATGGTTGGAAAAGTGGAAAGACGACCCAAAACGGCTTTTCGTAGTTTTATTTAGTTTCTGTGGACTGTGAATGAAGTGTGTTTTACGATGCTAAAATAACTGATTATTTACATGGAATCTGGTGGGTTTAGCGAGCACAATTTTGCCAATGTTTTTATGTTTAAAAAAAGGATCTTACTCTTTAACAGAGAGGTCGACCTCCTTAGAAATCCTTTCCATAATGTTGTCAGACACTTAGAATAATAATCTGAGTCTGTCAGCTGCAAAACGAGCTGCACAGTTGTCCTATTAGCTTACAGTGTAGCTTGTTTCTCCATCTCGCTTAATACTGGACCAATGTCAAAGACTGTTGTTCCATCAGTCACTTAGACACAAACACACAGGAAACATAGAGGTTGAAAAAAAGGTAGTTACCCTTTACATTTGACAGTGTTTGACACCTTTTTTCAGATGATGTTTTAAAGTATTCATGACTCTGTCTCTGATGTGTTTTCTGTTTCTACCAACCAGTCGACATGTGTGCTAACTTCCATCCAGGTGAGTTCCCAAACGCCTGAGCAAAAGTCACAGATTCAGAGTGAAATGTGTTCAAACTTCCAGACTCAACATGTTGTTTTTCTCTCTGAACAGAGAAAGCCAGGCTGAACTTCTACCTGTTGATGATGAACGGAGTGAGAGTGGTGTTCACCAAAACTCTGGCCTTTAACACCATCCTTACCATCAGAGCCCTGCTCTTCTGACACCAGCGACCGTCATGTTGGATATACAACCGTTAAGGTCCTTGCACACTGAGTCTGAAATTTTCGTTTTGTGTTCTTTTGTTTCTGCCATCCTAAAAATTCTTCACGCACAGAAACCTTGCACACTGAGTTCGATGCATATTGATTTGACTAGGTTGTGTCTTCTTGCGTTGCCAGGTTGTGTCTTCTTGCGTTGCCAGGTTGTGTCTTCTTGCGTAGCCAGGGTGTGTTTTCTTGCGTAGCCAGGTTGTGTCTTCTTGCGTTGCCAGGTTGTGTCTTCTTGCATAGCCAGGTTGTGTCTTCTTGCGTTGCCAGGATGTGTCTTCTTGCGTAGCCAGGTTGTGTCTTCTTGCATAGCCAGGTTGTGTCTTCTTGCATAGTCAGGATGTGTCTTCTTGCATTTTGCCAGAAGGAGTTGCACTGCCCTCGCTCTCTCTCTCCATCATTAAACCGTCTCCTTTTTCTTATATATATATATATATATATATATATATATATATATATATATATATATTTATATTCCCCTCTTCCATTCTCCTCCTCATCATCATGCTCCTCCTGGATACTCCCATCTGACCTGTCACCTGTAGACTTTCTGAGTTATAACATGATACGTTGCACTCTCCAAGCATCTTTCTGTGTTGCATTTCTGGATTGGCTTATACCTACACCTTGTCATCATCATACATCTCAAAATGTTTGCTACAGATGCGAAAAAACGCAGATCACCCTTTTTACGGCAGATGAGACTTTCGGATACAATGCGTAAACGTGATTGACATGTGAGGTCGTATTTATTTTTTATGGTCCGAAAATTTCGGACACAGTTTGCAAGGACCTTTATGGTTTCTCACTGTTGTCATCAGTGATCAACAGGCCCAAACGGATTAGTTTTCTACAGTTGTCAGCGGTACAATCCAAAATGAAGATCTGCAGAATTTAGTGGACTGTTATTCTGCTTGGGGTGAAGATGTGTTACCTTTTATTTCGTTGAAAATATGCATCTGGCCTTAGTCATGATTCATCCAAAAAAAACTGTATTTCTGCACATTTTGATAGACTTGTTTGAGATTTGTTTTCACTGTTTGTATGTCTTTTATAAGTTGTTTGATGATTTTCACACTCGTATTTGTTTTAGAAATTGGGTTAGGTTGTAAGTGGGTTTAGGGTGCTTTTCTCCAGCATTTGAGCATTTTCTCTTGTTTTGTCCTGTAATAACAATATTTGTGTTAATGTATCTTGAATGTTTCTGTACATTGTGTCACCTGATTGATTGACTTCAGCATGATGCAGCTAATTTTGTGCTTTTATGCCTAGTTTCCAGCTTGAAATTTGCCTGTTTATTCCTAATAAAAGCTTTAATTCTGGATGGTTTCTGCACAATCTTTTCTTCTTTTCTGTTTGTGAGCAGGATGACAAACCAGCAAGTTTCTGTGGAGTCTTGTTCGGTTGTAAACATCTGGTTTGTTGAATGATTCAGATATTTCCTGTCTGTCGACACAGATTTGAGAGCAGCTTTTCATACAGTAGATGATAGCGTCTTTATAAACACACTTCAGCAGTGGGTTAGCCTCGATAACACATGGAGTACCTCTGGGATCAATTCGTGGACCATTCTTACTTTCTTTATAGACCCCTTTTTAGTTAGCAAATGTTGTGATGTTTTTTGGGGGCGGAGCTTAGGTAGAGGCATAACGATTTCCTTGACCGCTTCAGTAACGCTACATAGCGAGATTTGTTGATAGCAAGTTCACGACTTTATCACGACTTTAGCAAGTTTATCTGAATACGTAAGCCGGGACCGCGATTGTTGTTAACTTTAACGGATGGAAACAGATCTGCCGACCAACAGGCTTACTCAATAGACAAACGATGTGACAGGATTACCTCCAGTTCACATCTACCTGAGACGTCTTTCTCGCCTTTCTGAAGTTTTTGTTGCCTTTCTCAAGGTTTTTTTTGACAATTTTGGGGTTTTTGTTGCTTTTCTCAATCCATGCAGACATGTCCCGGGACCTCCCTAGATAGTTGGAGAGCTCAACCAATCGAACCAATAATGTTGAACCCGAAGTTACCCCCTTGGTTCATAGTTCATACTAAAGAAAAACTGACAGCGTATAAATTGCCTGATATGAAAAGTGCGCGATCGTTTCTGTCCAGTCCGCTCATTTTATTTCGTTTAATAGCTATCATAGTAGTTTTTGTCTTGCAGTGGCAGCAGGTATGCGATAAAACATTGACTTGACATTTTAAGCTCCTTATGTAGGCGACTCTGTGCTGGTTTGTATCGGCCCTCTCCAGTTTTCCTGTTGTTTTGCCTGCAGCTAACATTGTGACGTAATTGTGACGCTGGAACTAAAAGGGCCTTTATATGCTTCACCTTGTGACGTTAAGGGCTCCTGCACGCTGTCTGTTGGGCCCTATCTTGCACCCAGCTCAGTGCAAAGCCCGATACAAGTATCTTTGCTAGTTTAAGACCGATGCAGTTGTCAATTTCCCATCCAGCGCCTACGTCGTTTAAATAGCAAATGCACCTGCGTCCATCTGTGCGCCCATGGGCGTGCTGGTCTTACAGGGAGGTGTGTTCAGGTGCATTCTGGGCGTGCTGGTCTTACAGGGAGGTGTGTTCAGCTGCATTCTGGGCGTGCTGGTCTTACAGGGAGGTGTGTTCAGGTGCATTCTGGGCGTGCTGGTCTTACAGGGAGGTGTGTTCAGGTGCATTCTGGGCGTGCTGGTCTTACAGGGAGGTGTGTTCAGGTGCATTCTGGGCGTATTGCTATCTTGAGGCAGTGGGAAGTGATGGCACCATTGACCAACAAAAACCTGGTCTAAAGTCAATAACGCAGCATTTCATTGTTATTTTAACAGAGCATTAGTAAAATGCTCCTAGGCTCATGCACAGCACGTGCACACTATGCTTGTTACACACACAGGGACGCACAGCAGCACACACACATGCAGAAGATTACAACTACAAATATTATGGTGCAAATCCTCATCTTAACAGCAATGCTCCAAGGTCCAAACGCGCCTGGCTTTTAAAGGGAATGGGAGATGATCTCTGATTAGTTTATTGCATGTTACGCCCAAAACACACCTCTGATTAATGAAGACACTAAGTACAACCCTTTAGAACCATGCGCCTGGCGCACGAACACTTTTTTCGCCGTCAAAACTAGCAAAAGTGGATTTGGACACGCCCTAAACACACCTGTACCAGGCGCTTCACGCCGTGAGCTTAGATCGTTAAAATAGGACCCTAAGTCAACATGATGTTGCATCATCATTACGCAGACTCTGCATACTCTCTACGCAGATGACACACTGATTTATCTCCCAGATACCTCGCTGATTTGTTCTGTTAAATGTTTATCTGTCTGTTTACGGACAGATCAACTTTAATTTCCTAATCAGTCCTCTCTGTTTGTGTCTGTCAACCTGTGTGTTTCTGTCTCAGTGTGTCTGTTGGTTTTCAGAGCAGCGGTTTCATCAGTTGAAACCACATTTCAACAGAAACCTGAAACTGCAGATAAAGATCAGACAGGAACTGAGAGCAGCTCGGTTTCATATCAACAGACTGACAGTTTGTTCACTGCTGGAGTTGTAAATGGGACACATTCAATCATTTAATGATAGTTGTTCAACTTGGGTTTCAATCAAACATTAACATAAAACCTGTATATTATCCACGTGAAGTTCAGTTGTTTCAGAGAACAGAAAGGCTCGGCCCTGGTTTGTTTAAGGAATTTTTTTTTTTTTAAATGGGTCTAATGTTTGTGCGTCTCTATATGTGTGTGTGTGTGTGTGTCACACACACACACACACACACACACACACACACACACACACACACACAGAGACACACACACAGACACAGACATACAGACACAGAGACACACAGACTCACACACACACACACACACACACACACCCACACACACACACACACACACACACACACACACACAGACGCAAACACCCACACACACACACATACACACACACACACACACACACACACACACACACACACACACACACACACACACACAAGCACACACACACACACACAAGCACACACAAGCACACACACACACAAACACAGACGCAAACACCCACCCACACACACACACACACACACACACACACACACACACACACACACACACACACACACACACACACACACACACACACACACACACACACACACACAGTTCACAAGTTTAAAGACCACACTAACAACAACAATAACAACAACAACAGACCCTGACCCCCCCCGTACCATGTGGATTGATAAATAAATGTGTCTTTGTGTCTCTTTCAGTGATGGAAGCTGGTTGGAGTTCAGAGAGACGCTGCCATCTGGTGGACCAGAGAGACTTTATCAGTCTGATGCTCTCTGGGACTTTCTGTAAGATTGTTTTCAACACACTCTTAGAAAGGGTAACAAAAACATGAACAAACAAGTAAGACAAAAAAGCCGAAAAAACCCCAACTCAAATTTAAAAAAGCCACTACATTTTAAGGAAAGCTAGAAACGTCTAAAAAAAAAAAGTAAAACAAGGTAAGTTATTTTTTTTTTTAAGCAACAAAAATGTCAAACAAAGGAACAAAACTTTAAAGAAAGCGACACAAATGCCCAAAAATTTAAAGTGTCAAACATCAAATAATTTCTTTTTTAAGTAACAAAAATGTCCCAAAAAAAATGTAAAAGCAATAAGAAAGTCTGATAGTCTGGCTATCAGCAGACCAAGACCATTTTCTACTGCTCAAGAGGCGGGATCAATGGGCATAGTTCAAATGACTCTGTACGCAATTGGATAGTCCTTCAACCAATCAGAGCAACAATCTGGGTGACGTAGCAGCGACAGCGGCATCAACGGGTTGCTGTGCTTTGGGGGTCGCCATGTTGAATGTAAACAAGAAGCTGCTTGGTCGCTTCTCTATCGTCATTGTTTTAAACCCACCAATAGCGCACCAGGTGGATAAGCCAGTTTGTGATTGGTCCCCGCAAAATTGTAACGGAAGCAGGATAGATAATCGTACAGGTTTCCAGCCTAGCTGCAGGGAGAAATCAAACCCCCGGCAGGTCGGGCTGGGTTTACCCAGTCTAGAAGTCTGATTGATTGATGCAGGAGTTGGAGTATATCCTGTCAGACTGAATGTTTTTAGGCCGCAGGTGAAGAAACAGGTCACATCAGTTGTGCTCTTTCCTTCCTGCCGGTTACAGAAACTATAAATGTTTCACTGCTGGAGTTTTAATCTCAGAGAGACGACGAAGACGAGGAGTCCTGAACCAACAGGTACAATCTGTCTCTCTAGTGCAGTGCCGCAAAAAGAAAAGGCTCGGAGAATCATTAAAGATCCAAACCAACCAGCTGGTATCTTCACGGTTCAATAGATTGATTAATAACTCCATTAACTTGTAGTTCTGTTCATGGCTGGTCAGCAGTGGAGGCAAACGCTCCGGCGCCGGCAGTCCAAACGAGTAAACCCAAAAAAAAACACAAAAAAATCGAGACAAATTTCGGTTAAAATAAACAAATACAAAAACAGCGGAAAAAAACTAACCGTGCCAAGCAGCACGTTGCTCTGGTTCTGTGTCACACGACCGTTTTGAACGTTTATTTTTTTAAATCTGTTAATGTTTTAGGCCGAAGCGTCCGAGCGGAGCAGCCTGAAATGGATTATGGGATGCCGAGGAGCGTTTGTTTTGGACGCCTGCTGAAGATCATGGACTCTGCGTGATGCTTCTGGTTTTTGGGATGTGGACTTTACAGGAAGTGGAGCCTGAAACGGACCCTTGGTGAGTTTCTGTCTCTGGCGAGTGGAAACAAAACCAGAGGACAGTTTTTACATTTCTAGTCTTAGCTACACGATCAAAGCTGCTTTCTGAGTGAAGATATAAACACATTAAACAATATTTATAAGTGTAGAGCTGTTTCAAACACCCGTCACAAAGAAATGACGTAAAAAACAAGTCAAAAAAAGTGACAAAAAAACTTTGACACTTTGAACTCTTGTTTTAATTCAGTCTTTCTTGCTATGAGATCAAAGCTGCTTTCTGTGCGAAGATATAAACACAATAACATTCATATTTATAAGAGCTGTTACAAACAAACGTCACAGATAAACAAGAGGATAAATATTTAAGTTGAGACAAAACAAAACAAAAACTACACAGCAGATATTTAAAAGCCTTTTGGCTAAATCTGGCATCTATAACCTGTTTATAATCATCTATAACCTGTTTATAATCATCTATAACCTGTTTATAATCATCTATAACCTGTTCATAATCATCTATAACCCATTTATAATCATCGATAACCCATTTATAATCATCTATAACCTGTTCATAATCATCTATAACCCGTTTATAATCATCTATAACCTGTTTATAATCATCTATAACCCGTTTATAATCATCTATAACCCGTTTTTAATCATCTATAACCTGTTTATAATCATCTATAACCCGTTTATAATCATCTATAACCTGTTTATAATAATCTATAACCCGTTTATAATCATCTATAACCTGTTTATAATCATCTATAACCCGTTTATAATCATCTATAACCTGTTTATAGTCATCTACAACCTGTTTATAATCATCTATAACCCGTTTATAATCATCTATAACCTGTTTATAATCATCTATAACCCGTTTATAATAATCTATAACCTGTTCATAATCATCTATAACCCGTTTATAATCATCTATAACCTGTTCATAATCATCTATAACCTGTTTATAATCATCTATAACCTGTTTATAATAATCTATAACCCGTTTATAATCATCTATAACCTGTTTATAATCATCTATAACCTGTTTATAATCATCTATAACCCGTTTATAATCATCTATAACCGTTTATAATCATGCGTTTTATTCATTTTAACGTTCCTCTTCTTAAAGAACCAGAAAGCGTTGAGAGAGAATCAGAGTGAGAGCAGAAGTTTTTGTCCCAGAGAGAGTTACTGTGTGACCACTCAGGGAGGAAACCGACTTTATTTCGGCAGAGGAACCAAACTTACGGTTGAATCTGGTAAGATTAATCTTTTTATGTTTTAACATTTACAAACACTCAAAAACTTTGAAGAAATTAACAAAAACTACAGAAAAAAGTGACAAAAACTTAAAAGAAAGAAACAAAGACGTCGAAGAAAGTCTCATAGACGTCAAAAATACACCGTTTATTTTAAAAAGCGTTAAAAACATCAAACAAAGCAGCTAAAATATAGAAGAAAGTGACACAAAGTCTGAAAAAAGTCTCGTTTATAAGCGTTTTATAAGCGGTGTTGTGCGTGAGGTTTTGTGTCAGCTGTGAGTCGGTGTGTGAGAGGAACTGGAGAGAAGATGATTTTCGGGAGAGGAACTCAGCTCAGAGTCGACTCCGGTAAGACGGGAACATGTTTCAAACTTTATTTAAACTTTATCTAAAACATCTCTTATCAGGTAACTTGTTTTGAACCAAAGTGACTGAATCTGGAAAGATATTTTCTGGATTTAACACGTAGAAGAAACAAAAAGAATTTAATAAAAAAGTGATAATAAAAGTGACAAAAAAAACACAAAATGGGTTGTTGTTTGGACAACAAAACAAGTGACAAAAAAGACAAATATACGACCAAAAAAAGACAAATATACGACCAAAAAAAGACTAAAAAGTGACCAAAACGTCAAATCCAAACAATCAATATCTAGAGACCAGGGAAACATTTAGTTGAAACATTAACTCAGCTTTGTTTTGTGTCTGAACTTAATCATTCAGTTAAATGTTAAAACGATGTTTTTCTGAATGGAGTTTGGTTCAGAGAGTTTATTTTTTACGATGCTTCATGTTGTGTGACTGGAACTGGAAATCAAAAGATAATCTTTGGAAGAGGAACCAGACTAAACGTTGAACCATGTAAGTAACTGATTTAGATGATATAATACATAAATATAATAATATATATACGTACGTACATTAAGTACATTCAAACATGAAGACACCGCTTAGAAATCCCAAATCATATCAACTGAGAAAGTATTGAAAGCGACAAAAACTTCAAAAAAGGGACAAAAAAGATAAAAAAGACAAATATATGACCAAAAAAAGACTAAAAAGCAACCAAAATGTCAAATCCAAACAATCAATATCTAGAGACCAGGGAAACATTTAGTTGAACCAGACTAAATATTGAACCCTGTGAGTATAAATATATATTTATAAGAAACATTTTTAACAACAAACTTTACAGAGTTCAGTTCGACTGAATATTTATAAAACCAGAGTAGCAGATAAGAAAAGAGAAATAAAAAAATGCTGACAGTGATGGAAATGATTCAAGCGACAAAACCGACAAAAATAATGACAATAAAAGCCAAAGAAACCTACAAAAATGCGCCAATAAAAACGACAAAAAAGCGACAAAAAACGTTTAAAAAGCGACATTTTTCTGCATGTAGTTTGGTTGAGTTTGTCTCTGAGTTTATGTTACGATACTTCATGTTGTGTGACTTCTGGAGGAGGAAATAATAAGATAATCTTTGGAAGAGGAACCAGACTAAACATTGAACCCTGTGAGTAGAAATATATACAAACATTATTTATATGGAACATCTTTAAAAACTAACTTTACTTTTGTTGTTCACACAAAATCAGAATAGAAGATTAAAAAGATAAAAAGCAGAATAATCAGCGTATCAAGCTAAAGATTTGAAATCAGGAAACTTTAGACATTTAAGATTTCAGTCAGACAGAAGTTTTAAAAGTTAAAATGATGTGTTTCTGAATGGAGTTTGGTTCAGAGAGTTTGTGTCAATACAACATGATCTTTGGAAGAGGAACCAGACTAAACATTGAACGGAACGGAAATAAACGACTAAAAAAGTGACGAAAAATAGACAAAAAGTGACAAGAAAGTCCAAAACAAACGGCAAAAAAACATGAATGATTTGTAACTGGAGTTTGGTTGAGTGAGTTTGTGTCACGATGCTTCATGTTGTGTGAATACTGGAAGCAAGATGATCTTTGGAAAAGGAACCAGACTAAATATTGAACCCTGTGAGTAGAATATAAATCATCATAATATGTATTTATATCAGAGCGACATTAACAACAAACTTTACGGAGTTTGACTGAATATTTACAAAATAAGAGTAGCAGATAAAAAAGAGAAGTTAACAACTGCTGACAGTGATGGAAATTATTCAAGCTACAAGCTTTGTTTTGTGTCTGAATGTAATCATTCAGTTACATGTTAAAACAATGTTTTCTTAAATGAAGTTTGGTTGAGTTTGTCTCTGAGTTTGTGTCACGATGCTTCATGTTGTGTGACTTCTGGAGGAAATAATAAGATGATCTTTGGAAGAGGAACCAGACTAAACATTGAACCCTGTGAGTAACTGATTCAGATTATATAATACATAAATATAATAATATATACGGTAGCCAAAGATCTTACATTAAGTACATTCAAACATGAAGACACCGCTTAGAAATCCCAAATCATATCAACTGAGAAAGTATTGTAAGCGACAAAAACTTCAAAAAAAGGGACAAAAAAGCCACAAAAAAGACAAATATACGACCAAAAAAAGACTAAAAAGCAACCAAAATGTCAAATCCAAACAATCAATATCTAGAGACCAGGGAAACATTTAGTTGAACCAGACTAAATATTGAACCCTGTGAGTATAAATATATATTTATAAGAAACATTTTTAACAACAAACTTTACAGAGTTCAGTTCGACTGAATATTTATAAAACCAGAGTAGAAGATAAGAAAAGAGTAATAAAAACATGCTGACAGTGATGGAAATGATTCAAGCGACAAAAACGACAAAAATAACGACAATAAAAGCCATAGAAACCTACAAAAATGTGCCAATAAAAACGACAAAAAGCGACAAAAAACGTTTAAAAAGCGACATTTTTCTGCATGTAGTTTGGTTGAGTTTGTTTCTGAGTTTGTGTTACGATGCTTCATGTTGTGTGACTGCAACTGGAAGTGTGAATAAGATAATCTTTGGAAGAGGAACCAGACTAACTATTGAACCCTGTGAGTAACTGATTTACATCATTAACATTATTTATATGAATCATCTTTAAAAACTAACTTTACATTTTGTTGTGTCACACATAAATCAGAAGTTTTAGATATGATTATAAAAGTATATATAAAGCAGATATACATCAGCGTATCAACTAAAGCATCTTTGAAATCAGGAAACTTTAGACATTTACAGATTTTTTCAGTCAGACTGAAGTTTTAAAAAGTTAAAATGATGTGTTTCTGAATGGAGTTTATAAAGATTCAGAGAGTTTGATGTCAAATACAACATGATCTTTGGAAGAGGAACCAGACTAAACATTGAACGGAACAGGGACAAATAAAATGACTAAAAAAAGTGACGAAAAAAAGTAGACAAAAAAAGTGACAAAGAAAAGTGCCAAAACAAACGGCAACAAAAACATGACTGATTTGTAAATGGAGTTTGGTTGAGCTGAGTTTATGTTATGATGCTTCATGTTGTGTGAATACTGGATATAAGATGATCTTTGGAAAAGGAACCAGACTAGACATTGAACCCTGTGAGTAGAATATAAATCATCATAATATGTATTTATATCAGAGCGACATTAACAACAAACTTTACAGAGTTTGACTGAATATTTACAAAATAAGATTAGCAGATGAAAAAGAGAAGTTAACAACTGCTGACAGTGATGGAAATTATTCAAGCTACAAGCTTTGTTTTGTGTCTGAATGTAATCATTCAGTTACATGTTAAAACAATGTTTTTCTGCATGTAGTTTGGTCGAGGTTGTCTCT
>NW_027595517.1:77500-80843 GCF_031162955.1 Sander vitreus | reverse complement strand
GGCTCTAGGTCTAGTGACCCCCTGGGGGGGGCTTGTGCTCCAGAGCAGCATTAAGGACTGAGCGAGAGCTTAACGGCTGTAGTTCCAGACTCTGACATTAGATGACCTAAGTCAGCCATCTACACTGTGTTCTGCTGTTATCCAACGCTGGCAGGATCCAAGTCCCGCCCCCACACCCGCCGAGCCAATCAGGAGTCCCTCCCAGCTGTCAATCATGAGGCTTCAGAAACCATCCCTGGGACTCTTATTTGAACGTGTTCTTTGTTTTGGTTTTTTTTTTTGTTTTTTTTAGTTTTTTGCTCATGTCCCATATTGGGAAGTGTTGGAAGACAGGGCGGTCTGTCGCCATGACGACAGTGACCATGACGCTGAATAAAACACGACACGGAGACGAGTTGACTTTCAGCTTTTATAGACATTTGAGTTAATAGATTTATAGAATATAAACAAGCTTCTTCCCCTCAAACATCCGTCGCCCGGTACACAAATAAATAATCTGACCTTTGGCACGCTCACCACGTTACCATGGTAACTCCCCCTCCTCCCCCCCCCCACAGCGTGTGTGTGTGTGTGTGTGTGTGTGTGTGCACTAACACTCAGAACTACATTACCCATCAGCGCCTGCTTTCACCTGCTTCATCGTCTGATGTTATAAAACAGTGACGCCCCGAAAAAAACAGTCCCACACATGCATCGTTACCATGGTTACCAAACATTATATAAAAAGGGGCAACACCCCTCCACCCCCCCGCCCACCTTTCCCAAAAAACAGATATGTTTGTTCATTCACACAGCGACCAATCAGATCTCGTTAAAGGACCAGTCTGCTGACCATGTTCCAAAACTAACCAATCAGTTAGAGTCACTAAGAGTTCTGTTGTTGCTGCTGACAGACTCAGATTATTATTGTAAGAGTCTGACAACATTATGGGATGGATCCCTACAGAGATAGACCTTTTAGTTAAAGAGGAAGATCCTTTTAGTTTAACATGAAACAGCCCCGAAATCACCATCACCAAACCCACCAGACTCCATGTAAATAATCAGGATTTTTAGCGTGTATAGAGCCAGCATATTTCAAAGTCCTGATTATTTACATGGAGTCTGGTGGAGATATGCTGGCTCTATACACGCTAAAAGTCCTGATTATTTACATGGAGTCTGGTTCAACGGTCTCGTTAAATACTGGACCAAGGATTTCTGTTTATAACAGTCACTTGGACACCAATGCATTGTTGAAAAATACCCAAATTAGCCTTTAACTTGACGCAACACCCATATTAACTAATTATTTAAGTTTTGGACAACAGATCTCCTGATTTAAAGTTCTTGAACAACAAAAATCAACAATTGTTGAAAAACACACATGTTGAACAAGGATGATAACGATGTAGCTTCAGACAAAATGTTACTGTTTTGGGGCAAAAACTAAACTAGATCTGAATTAATAAAAAGTCATATTTTCCACCAGAAATACACAGCTGGCATCATCACGACCACAGACAACAACATGGAACAGAAAAACAGATGAATAAATATAACGTTGTTTCTTTAAATACACTGAAAAATGAACAGAGTTTGGTTGGTGGCTGATGGTTTGGAAAATGGTCAGAAAGCAGCGGGATGGTCCTTTAAAAAGCTGCAAAGCCTCATGGGAGTCTGAGTCCACCTGCACATTACTGCTGTTCACTCAGAGCAGCTGCAACGACTCTGATTGATATATCCGTTCACTGGCTTATAAAATGTTAATGGAGTCTTTTTGTGTCCGACCACCAGTTCAGTTTCCTGTCAGCTGGGCCGACCATGAGAGCCTTAAAGACTCACTGATTAAAAAAGGACAGAATTCTGAGCAGATCATTGGATAAAATAATCGTTGGTTGCAGCTGAAATCTGTAACAGGTGTCGCCTCTGACTCTCTCTCCCACACACACACACACACACACACACACACACACACACACACACACACACACACACACAGAGAGAGAGAGAGCGTCATAGCGGGACGTCCAGCAGCTTCTTGTGCAGGTACTGCTTCACCTCCTCGATGCCGTTCAGCTTCTCCAGCTCGTGGTACGGCAGCTGAGAGGGGACAAGAAACAACAGGGGCAAACTGTTAGCCTAGCTTAGCACAAAGACTGTGTGTCTGTCTGTGTGTGTGTGTCCCTGTGTGTCTGTGTGTCCCTGTGTGTCTGCCTGCCTGTGTGTGTGTCTCTGTGTGTGTGTGTGTGTCCCTGTGTGTCTGTGTGTGTGTCTGTGTGTGTCTGTGTGTGTGTCTGTGTGTGTGTCTGTGTGTGTGTGTGTGTGTGTGTGTCTGTGTGTGTGTGTGTGTGTGTCTGTGTGTGTGTCTGTGTGTGTATGTGTGTGTGTGTGTGTGTGTGTCTGCCTGTGTGTGTGTGTGTGTGTCTCTGTGTGTGTGTGTGTGTGTGTGTGTGTGTGTGTGTCTGCCTGCCTGTCTCTGTGTGTCTGTGTGTGTGTGTGCCTGCTCTGTCTCTGTGTGTGTGTGTGTGTGTGTGTGTGTGTGTGTGCGTAGTGTGTGCGTGACGTGTGTGTGTGTGTCTCTGTGTGTGTGTGTGTGTGTGTGTCTCTGTGTGTGTGTGTGTGTGTGTGTGTGTAAGTGACCTGCAGGATGATGTATCCCAGCAGCCTCAGGTGTCGGTCCCTCATGGCCCGAGAGCCGACCAGAACCTCAGAGTTGTGGCAGTAATGCCACTTATCGTTGACGGACATGATGAGCCTGCAGAGACACACACAGCAAGTCAACCACTCTGTTCACGTAGCACGCTGGACACATGGAGGCAGATGCAGATGGGTGTTTGACCCCCCAGGTGTACTAAGGATAGAGTTTGACCCCCCTCAGGTGTACTAAGGATAGAGTTTGACCCCTCAGGTGTACTAAGGATAGAGTTTGACCCCCCTCAGGTGTACTAAGGATAGAGTTTGACCCCTCAGGTGTACTAAGGATAGAGTTTGACCCCTCAGGTGTACTAAGGATAGAGTTTGACCCCCCCTCAGGTGTACTAAGGATAGAGTTTGACCCCCCTCAGGTGTACTAAGGATAGAGTTTGACCCCTCAGGTGTACTAAGGATAGAGTTTGACCCCCCAGGTGTACTAAGGATAGAGTTTGACCCCCCTCAGGTGTACTAAGGATAGAGTTTGACCCCCCTCAGGTGTACTAAGGATAGAGTTTGACCCCTCAGGTGTACTAAGGATAGAGTTTGACCCCTCTCAGGTGTACTAAGGATAGAGTTTGACCCCTCTCAGGTGTACTAAGGATAGAGTTTGACCCCTCTCAGGTGTACTAAGGATAGAGTTTGACCCCCCAGGTGTACTAAGGATAGA
>NW_027595517.1:45000-72500 GCF_031162955.1 Sander vitreus | reverse complement strand
AGTACACGGACGTCCATATGCAGTTTTTGGTCAGTGACAATAAGTACTTAATTTAAAGAGCTCATATTCTGCTCATCTTCAGCTTCATAACTGTATTTTGAGGTTGTACCAGAACAGGTTTACATGATTTCATATTTTAGTTGTTCTGCTCATTGCTGCAGCTCCTCTTTTCACCCTGTGTTCAGGTCTCTGTTTTAGCTACAGAGTGAGACCTCTCACTGCTGGAACATCTTTGTTGGCAGTCGCACATGCTCAGTAGCTAGGTAAGGACTACATGCTAAGTAGCTAGGTAAGGACTACACGCTCAGTAGCTAGGTAAGGACTACATGCTCAGTAGCTAGGTAAGGACTACACGCTCAGTAGCTAGGTAAGGACTACATGCTCAGTAGCTAGGTAAGGACTACACGCTCAGTAGCTAGGTAAGGACTACGTGCTCAGTAGCTAGGTAAGGACTACGTGCTCAGTAGCTAGGTAAGGACTACATGCTCAGTAGCTAGGTAAGGACTACACGCTCAGTAGCTAGGTAAGGACTACATGCTCAGTAGCTAGGTAAGGACTACATGCTCAGTAGCTAGGTAAGGACTACATGCTCAGTAGCTAGGTAAGGACTACACGCTCAGTAGCTAGGTAAGGACTACACGCTCAGTAGCTAGGTAAGGACTACATGCTCAGTAGCTAGGTAAGGACTACACGCTCAGTAGCTAGGTAAGGACTACATGAGCTAGCTAGCTGTTTCTCCAACTTCAGTAGAACAAGGCAGGATTATCTGGGAGACTTCTTCTAAACGAGGGAACACTTCCTCCTTTGTGTGAATACCTGCAGAACAGGGACATGGAAGTAGTTCTTTTGGAGATTAGGGTGAACTAGTGTGTGTTGTAGCAGTGATTGGCCATTGAGAACGAGCTAGCATGCTAACGGTTAGCCCCCTAGCCCCCTCGTCTCAGCTAGTGACGTAGAAAGCCGTGCAGATGTTGACCAGCTGACCCGGAGACTGAAGACAGGACACATTCAGAAACCGTATCTCACTCAGAACAGCATGGAGGGTTATCAACGTCTGTATGAAGCACCAGAGACACTAAATAACTCCCCAAATCCCAGAAAAAGACATGTTTTCATAATATGGGCTCTTTAAAGAGAGTAAATGTTGTAGCCTGGATGCCAGCCGGACTTAGCCCCGCCCACATTTGAGGTTGTGAAGTTGGAGCAAACAGTTCTGTCTCTTTCTATAGAGACCAGGTCCTCACCTTGCTGTCCAGGTACTCGGCCTTCTTCACCAGGAAGTCTGCGACGGTGTCCAGCAGGCGAGTCTCTCTCAGCCGATGGCGAGCGATGTACTTGGCGATCAGAGCCATCGTGTACGGAGTGATGCTGTCCACCTTCTTCGGCAGCTCCTCTGTCGGAGAGCAAACACAGAGCTGGGTTCATGTCTGTCTGTCTGTCTCTCTGCCTGTGTGTCTGTCTGTCTGCGTGTCTGTCTCTCTGCCTGTCTGTCTGTGAATAGGAACATGGATATGTTAAACCCTAACCTGCCAGGCTGCTGATGAACCTCTCCTGTCTGTCTGTCTGTCTGTCTGCCTGTCTGTCTGTCTGCGTGTCTGTCTGTCTGTGAATAGGAACATGGATATGTTAAACCCTAACCTGCCAGGCTGCTGATGAACCTCTCCTGTCTGTCTGTCTGTCTGTCTGTCTGTCTGCCTGTCTGTCTGTCTGCCTGCCTGCCTGTCTGCCTGTCTGCCTGTCTGTCTGTGAATAGGAACATGGATATGTTAAACCCTAACCTGCCAGGCTGCTGATGAACCTCTCCTGTCTGTCTGCCTGCCTGTCTGCCTGCCTGTCTGTGAATAGGAACATGGATATGTTAAACCCTAACCTGCCAGGCTGCTGATGAACCTCTCCTGTCTGTCTGCCTGCCTGTCTGTCTGTCTGTCTGTCTGTCTGCCTGCCTGCCTGTCTGTCTGTGAATAGGAACATGGATATGTTAAACCCTAACCTGCCAGGCTGCTGATGAACCTCTCCTGTCTGCCTGTCTGTCTGTCTGTCTGCCTGCCTGCCTGTCTGCCTGCCTGCCTGCCTGCCTGCCTGTCTGTCTGCCTGTCTGCCTGCCTGCCTGTCTGTCTGTGAATAGGAACATGGATATGTTAAACCCTAACCTGCCAGGCTGCTGATGAACCTCTCCTGTCTGTTCTGGTAGAACAGGTGAGAGCTGAAGATCAACTCCAGACTCTTGTTGCTCGCCTCCCTAACGCACGCTGCCAACATCTCATCCAACAGCGCCATCTCCTGGTCACGCACGCCGCTGACGCTCGCCAGAGTGTGTTTCACCAGACGCAAGATCTTCCTGAAGACACAGAGACACACAGAGAAGACACAGGTCGTACAAAACTCCAAACTACAAAAGTAGTATACAGCTGTTATACATCATATCATCCATACAGAGATAGTAGTATACAGCTGTTATACATCATATCATCCATACAGAGATAGTAGTATACAGCTGTTATACATCATATCATCTATACAGAGATAGTAGTATACAGCTGTTATACATCATATCATCTATACAGAGATAGTAGTATACAGCTGTTATACATCATATCATCCATACAGGGATAGTAGTATACAGCTGTTATACATCATATCATCTATACAGGGATAGTAGTATACAGCTGTTATACATCATATCATCTATACAGAGATAGTAGTATACAGCTGTTATACATCATATCATCTATACAGGGATAGTAGTATACAGCTGTTATACATCATATCATCCATACAGAGATAGTAGTATACAGCTGTTATACATCATATCATCCATACAGGGATAGTAGTATACAGCTGTTATACATCATATCATCCATACAGGGATAGTAGTATACAGCTGTTATACATCATATCATCTATACAGAGATAGTAGTATACAGCTGTTATACATCATATCATCTATACAGAGATAGTAGTATACAGCTGTTATACATCATATCATCCATACAGAGATAGTAGTATACAGCTGTTATACATCATATCATATATACAGAGATAGTAGTATACAGCTGTTATACATCATATCATATATACAGAGATAGTAGTATACAGCTGTTATACATCAGGAGTCATGTAGGAAATCGTCACAGGTTGGAGTCGAACCCTGGACCTCTGCGTCAAGGCATAAACCTCTAAATATATGTGCGCCTGCTCTACCCACTGAGCCAACCCGGCCACCCCAGCTAAACTTTCCATGGAAAGTCCCGGAAAATGTCCGCCCCTCTGCAACCCTAGAAGTGAACAGAATGTTCTGACCTGTTGGCGAGCAGTTGTTCAGGGTTTGGAGGCGTGCTGCCGTTGTCGGCCCCGGCTGTAGTGGCGGCCGTCGTGGCGCCGGCTGCTGGGTGCGTCTGCAGCAAGCGCAGCTTGAGTCTGTAGTAGGACAGCAGCAGGAAGAGCGTCTGCGGGTGGCGCTCTCTCTCCAGGTTCTTCTCCAGGCCGGCCAGGCAGGCCTCAGTCAGAGCGTGCTGGCTGCCCGGGTGCAGCTTCATGCTGGAGCTGAACACCATAGACACGTCCTTCTGGTTGAACTGGTTCAGTCTGGACTGGGACTCCGCCTCCAACACCTGCACCACAGCCGAGTCACTGGGGAGGCCTGGGGGCATCATCGCAACAGTTACGCTTAAAATCTGACGATGTCTCCTTATTATAGGGGAATAAAGACGTCAACACGGCAACATTTTTTACATTTTTTCACGACTTTTCTTCTTCAACTTTTATCATGACTTTTTACGACTTTTTATGACTTTTTATGACTTTTCCACGACTTCTCACGACTTTCAATGACTTTTCAACTTTTCCACGACTTTTTTACGACTTCTCACGACTTTCAATGACTTTTTTCACGACTTTTTCACGACTTTTCCACGACTTTCAATGACTTTTCAACTTTTTCATGACTTTTCACAACTTTTTCACGACTTTTCCACGACTTTCAATGACTTTTCAACGACTTTTTTATGACTTTTCACAATACTTTTTCATGACTTTTTCACGACTTTCAATGACTTTTCACCTTTTTCACGACTTTTTTACGACTTTTCCATGACTTTTTAACAACTTTTTCCACAACTTTTTTATGACTTTTCGACTTTTTCTAAGATTTTTCTACGAATTTTTTCATGACTTTTTACAACTTTTTCACGACTTTTTCACGACTTTTTCACGACTTTTCAACTTTTTCATGACTTTTCCACAACTTCTCACGACTTTCAATGACTTTTCACCTTTTTCACGACTTTTTTCATGACTTTTTACGAGTTTTTCACGACTTTTTCACGACTTTTTCACGACTTTTTCACGACTTTTCCACGACTTTCCATGACTTTTCACGACTTTTTCACGACTTTCATGACTTTTTCACGACTTTTTCACGACTTTTTCACGACTTCTCAACTTTTTCACGACTTTTCCACAACTTTTTTCATGACTTTTTCACGACTTTCAATGACTTTTCACCTTTTTCATGACTTTTCCACAACTTCTCACGACTTTCAATGACTTTTCACCTTTTTCACGACTTTTTTCATGACTTTTCAACTTTTATCATGACTTTTCCACGACTTTTCAACTTTTTTTCATGACTTTTTACGAGTTTTTCACGACTTTTTCACGACTTTTTCAACGACTTTTTCACAACTTCTCACGACTTTCAATGACTTTTCAACGACATTTTCATGACTTTTTCACGACTTTCAATGACTTTTCAACTTTTTCATGACTTTTCACGACTTTTTCATGACTTTCACGACTTTCAATGACTTTAACTTTTTCACGACTTTTCCCATGACTTTTCCAATGACTTTTTCAAGTTTTTTCATGACTTTTACGACTTTTTTCACGACTTTCAATGACTTTAACGACTTTTTTCACAACTTTTCACGACTTTTTTACAACTTTTTTCACGACTTTTTCCACGACTTTTTCAACGACTTTTCCACGACTTTTTCAACGACTTTTTCACGACTTTTCCACGACTTTCAATGACTTTTTCAACGACTTTCAATGACTTTTTCAACAACATTTTTCACGACTTTTTCAACGACTTTTTCAACGACTTTTCCATGACTTTTTCAACTTTTTCATGACTTTTCAACGACTTTTTCACAACTTTTCAACGACTTTTCCACGACTTTTTCAACGACTTTTTCACGACTTTCAATGACTTTTCAACGACTTTTCACGACTTTTTCATGACTTTCATGACTTTCAATGACTTTTCAACGACTTTTTCACAACTTTGACTTTTCACGACTTTTTTCATGACTTTTTCACGATTTCAACGACTTTTTCACGACTTTTTGCACAACTTTTTTCTGACTTTTCCACGACTTTTACAACTTTTTCACGACAATTTCACAAGTTTTTCATGACTTTTTCACGACTTTTTCAACGACTTTTCCACGACTTTTTTCAACGACTTTTCACGACTTTTCACGACTTTTTCCACGACTTTTTTCAACGACTTTTCCACGACTTTTTCAACTTTTCCATGACTTTTTCAACGACTTTTCCACAACTTTTTCAACGACTTTTTCACGACTTTTTCAAACGACTTTTTCCACGACTTTTTTCAACGACTTTTTCCATGACTTTTCAACGACTTTTTCCACGACTTTTTAACGACTTTTTCCACGACTTTTTCTACGACTTTTCACGACTTTTCAACGACTTTTTCACAACTTTTTCACGACTTTTTTTCACAACTTTTTCACGACTTTTTTCCACGACTTTTTCAACGACTTTTTCACGACTTTTCCACGACTTTTTTTCAACGAGTTTTCCACGACTTTCAATGACTTTTCAACAACATTTTTCATGACTTTTTTCAACGACTTTTCCATGACTTTTTCAACGACTTTTTCCACGACTTTTTCATGACTTTTTACGACTTTTTCACGACTTTTCAATGACTTTTTCAACGACTTTTTCACGACTTTTCACGATTTTTCACAACTTTTTCACGACTTTTCACAACTTTTTCAACGACATTTTCATGACTTTTTCACGACTTTCAATGACTTTTCAACTTTTTCATGACTTTTCACGACTTTTTTCAAGACTTTTCCATGACTTTTCAACTTTTTTCATGACTTTTCACGACTTTTTCACGACTTTCAATGACTTTTCACGATTTTTCCACGACTTTTTCAATGACTTTTCCACGACTTCTCAACTTTTTCAATGACTTTTCAACAACTTTTCCACGACTTTTTCAACTTTTCCATGACTTTTTCAACGACTTTTCCACAACTTTTTCAACGACTTTTTCAACGACTTTTTCAACAACTTTTTCAACGAGTTTTTCAACGACTTTTCCAACGACTTTTTCAACAACTTTTTCACAACTTTTTCAATGACTTTTCAACAACTTTTCCACGACTTTTTCCACGACTTTTTCCAACAACTTTTTCAACTGACTTTTTCCACGACTTTTTCAACGACTTTTTCAACGACTTTTTCCATGACTTTTCAATGACTTTTTCACGACTTTTTCCACAACTTTTTCACGACTTTTTCAATGACTTTTCAACAACATTTTTCATGACTTTTTTCACGACTTTTTCAAGACTTTTTCCATGACTTTTCAACTTTTTCATGACTTTTCACGACTTCTCACGACTTTCAATGACTTTTCACCGACTTTTTTCCACGACTTTTTCCACGAATTTCAATGACTTTAACGACTTTTTCACGATTTTTCCTGACTTTCAATGACTTTTCCACGACTTTTTTTCACAACTTTTTTCCACGACTTTTTCATGACTTTTTCACGATTTCAACGACTTTTTGCACAACTTTTTTCTGACTTTTCCACGACTTTTTACAACTTTTTTCACGACAATTTCACAAGTTTTTATGACTTTTTCACGACTTTTTCAACGACTTTTCCATGACTTTTTCAACTTTTCCACGACTTTTTCACGACTTTTTCAACGACTTTTCCACGACTTTTCCACAACTTTTTCAATGACTTTTCCACGACTTTTTCACGACTTTTTCAATGACTTTTCAACAACTTTTCCACGACTTTTTCAACTTGTCCACGACTTTTTCAACTTTTCCACGACTTTTTCAACGACTTTTTCCACGACTTTTCAACGACTTTTTCCACGACTTTTTCAGCGACTTTTCACGACTTTTCACAACTTTTTCAACGACTTTTCCCACGACTTTTTCACAACTTTTTCACGACTTTTCACGACTTTTTCCATGACTTTTTTCAACGACTTTTTCCACGACTTTTTCCCCGACTTTTTCACGACTTTTTCCACGACTTTTTCAGCGACTTTTCCGCGACTTTTTCAACGACTTTTCAACGACTTTTTCCATGACTTTTTCAACGACTTTTTCCATGACTTTTTCAACGACTTTTCCACGACTTTTTCACGACTTTTTCAACGACTTTTCCACGACTTTTTCAACGACTTTTTCAACGACTTTTCCACGACTTTTTCAACGACTTTTTCAACGACTTTTCCACGACTTTTCCACGACTTTTTCAATGACTTTTCAACAACTTTTCCACGACTTTTTCAACTTTTCCACGACTTTTTCAACGACTTTTCCATGACTTTTTCAACGACTTTTTCAACGACTTTTTCAACAACTTTTCCACAACTTTTTCAATGACTTTTTCAACAACTTTTCCAACGACTTTTCAACGACTTTTCCATGACTTTTTCCAACGACTTTTTCAACGACTTTTCCATGACTTTTTCAACGACTTTTTCAACGACTTTTTCAACGACTTTTCCATGACTTTTTCAACGACTTTTTCAACGACTTTTTCAACGACTTTTTGGCAAATTTCCATGACTACGTATTTCTGAAAATGTCAGTCGACATTACACAATAAGAACATGAATCTGTGTTATAGTTTCCCCTCCGAGGTTCAACAATCAAATGAAGTATCTGTGGTTCATAGTGGGAGTCGTAATATCGCTCCCCGACTATAACGGTGAGGTTAGGACGACGTGAAATACATTTATTAATCACATATTATTATAATGTGTTAACAAAAACAATTCCATGACTTTTCCAGGTTTTTTCAGAACGTATGAACTCTGTAGTTTGGAAAATGCCGATAATATGGGCCGATGACATCGGGCTCTACTTCTCTCTAAAGACCGACTCACCGAGCGCCGCCACAGCATACAGGCAGTTGACGATGCTGAAGTTGTCAAACTTGGCGCAGTCGTTGACAATGGCGTTGCAGAGCGTCTGGAAGTCCTGATGCTCCAGGATCTGGCGTCCGTCAGCTCCCTCCACAGCTCCTCTGGGGGCCTCCGTGTCGGGGTCCTCGCCCCTGGGCGCTGCTCGCGGCGCCAGCGTTGGCGTGGCCTGCAGCAGCTGTCCGATCTTCTGCAGGGCCACAGGGTAGTGGTTGTGGGAGATCTTGGCGGGGTTCTGTGTAACCCAGCGCAAGACCTCGTCAGGGCGCCGCGAGCGCTCGATGAGTCGCTTCATGGTGAAGAACGTGTCGTAGCTCATCTTCTCGTGGATGAAGTTCCACGTCTTCTTCCTGTTGCCCACGGCGGTGGCTGGAGCCCCTCCTCCGTATGAGTGGTAGTGTGTGTGGTGCTGGTAGTGAGGGGGCAGCGGGGGAGGGGCCATGTGGGCGGGCTGCGGGTGGGGGTGGGGGTGGTAGTGGAAGTGCGCCCCTCTGTGAGCGTCAGGGCGCCCCTGGTACAGCGGGAAGGTAGGGGGAGGTGGGGCTGGGTGTGGGTGATGGGGAAGGTGAGGGTGAGGGGGGTGGGGCGCCTCCAGGACAGCCAGACCCGCCCGTCGACCCTGTTTAACCCCCCCTCCTCCTCCTCCTCCCCCTCCTCCTCCTCCTCCTCCCCCTGCGGGGCTGTAGAGGCGGGTGGCGTACATGGTGACTGGCTGAGCGGCAGTGGGGCGGGGAAGGTGGCAAGCTCTGCTCAGGAGGCGCCACCCAGAGAACAAACACAGCATAGTCCAACAGCCAGGCTGTCTGGAGGCAACAACACACCACTCCTACACAGGAGGAGAAGGAGGGGTTAAAAGAACAGCCCCGAAATCATCATCACCAAACCCACCAGACTCCATGTAAATAATCAGGACTTTTAGCATGTATAGAGCCAGCATATCTCCACCAGACTCCATGTAAATAATCAGGACTTTTAGTGTGTATAGAGCCAGCATATCTCCACCAGACTCCATGTAAATAATCAGGACTTTTAGTGTGTATAGAGCCAGCATATTTCCACCAGACTCCATGTAAATAATCAGGACTTTTAGTGTGTATAGAGCCAGCATATTTCCACCAGACTCCATGTTAATAATCAGGACTTTTAGCATGTATAGAGCCAGCATATCTCCACCAGACTCCATGTAAATAATCAGGACTTTTAGCGTGTATAGAGCCAGCATATCTCCACCAGACTCCATGTAAATAATCAGGACTTTTAGCGTGTATAGAGCCAGCATATTTCCACCAGACTCCATGTAAATAATCAGGACTTTTAGCGTGTATAGAGCCAGCATATTTCCACCAGACTCCATGTAAATAATCAGGACTTTTAGTGTGTATAGAGCCAGCATATCTCCACCAGACTCCATGTAAATAATCAGGACTTTTAGCGTGTACAGAGCCAGCATATCTCCACCAGACTCCATGTAAATAATCAGGACTTTTAGCGTGTATAGAGCCAGCATATCTCCACCAGACTCCATGTAAATAATCAGGACTTTTAGCGTGTATAGAGCCAGCATATCTCCACCAGACTCCATGTAAATAATCAGGACTTTTAGCGTGTATAGAGCCAGCATATCTCCACCAGACTCCATGTAAATAATCAGGACTTTTAGCGTGTATAGAGCCAGCATATCTCCACCAGACTCCATGTAAATAATCAGGACTTTTAGCGTGTATAGAGCCAGTATATCTCCACCAGACTCCATGTAAATAATCAGGACTTTTAGCGTGTATAGAGCCAGCATATCTCCACCAGACTCCATGTAAATAATCAGGACTTTTAGCGTGTATAGAGCCAGCATATCTCCACCAGACTCCATGTAAATAATCAGGACTTTTAGCGTGTATAGAGCCAGCATATCTCCACCGGACTCCATGTAAATAATCAGTACTTTTAGCGTGTATAGAGCCAGCATATCTCCACCAGACTCCATGTAAATAATCAGGACTTTTAGCGTGTATAGAGCCAGCATATTTCCACCAGACTCCATGTAAATAATCAGGACTTTTAGCGTGTATAGAGCCAGCATATCTCCACATGTAAATGGGTGAATTAAGGGTTTATTTCAACCAAACCAGAGTGGTGATTGTTGGAACAGTGGAAAGATGAACCAAGACGGCTTTTGATAGTTTTATTTAGTTTCTGTCCACTTTGAATGAAGTGTGTTTTACGATGATAAAAGTCCTGATTATTTACATGGAGTCTGGTGGAGTTTGGTGATAGACATCTGGCCGTCTGTCCAGCTGACATGCGACTGTTAGCCGGACTGCTAATTGCTAACTGACTGCATCTCCGACGGCTCTCCGTTAGCAGTTACTGTCAGTTAGCAGGTCGGCTGTAAGTTAGCAGTTACTGTCAGTTAGCAGTTGCTGTCAGTTAGCAGGTCGGCTGTAAGTTAGCAGTTACTGTCAGTTAGCAGTTGCTGTCAGTTAGCAGGTCGGCTGTAAGTTAGCAGTTACTGTCAGTTAGCAGTTACTGTCAGTTAGCAGGTCGGCTGTAAGTTAGCAGTTACTGTCAGTTAGCAGGTCGGCTGTAAGTTAGCAGTTACTGTCAGTTACCAGTTACTGTCAGTTACCAGTTACTGTCAGTTAGCACGTCGGCTGTAAGTTAGCAGTTACTGTCAGTTACCAGTTACTGTCAGTTAGCAGTTACTGTCAGTTAGCCACCGGCTGTCAGTTAGCAGTTACTGTCAGTTAGCAGTTACTGTCAGTTAGCAGTTACTGTCAGTTAGCAGTTACTGTCAGTTAGCCGGCCGGCTGTCAGTTAGCAGCTCGTAGCTGTATCCTATGTAGCCTCAACCCCCGTAGCTGTATCCCATCTAGCCTCAACCGTTAGCACATGGAAGCTCGGCTGTCAGTTAGCAGTTAGCCGGCCGGCTGCCTGTAGCATGTCCGGGGACTGAACCACAACAGAAGCTCCAGAGATAAACTAAACTAAAACAAGCTAACGGAGGCTACACGCTAAACCGGCTAGCCGTGACTGTAAGATTAGCTACAGTTAGCTGATCTGTTAGCATGTTAGCGTCAGTGTGTCCTTCTCTCAGTCGTATATCCTGCTTATTAACCGAGTAACTATCCCGGTTATAACCGGGTGAACTGTGTGGTTACCTCATAGCTCAGTAACACCGGCAGCTCCGCTCTGCTGAAACACTAAGGCCGCTGACAGCACGGGTTCACCGGGGAAACAGGCAGCGGTCAGTCGCTTCATTCCTCCACACAACCCGCAGTCGCCATCCTGCATTACCCGGCATGCACCTGTAGGAGAGGGCGGTCCGACAGCGCCATCTGTCGGCCGTTCTGATACAGTATTAGGGGACCACTAAGGTCTATATAAAGAGACTTCAGATACAGTATTAGGGGACCACTAAGGTCTATATAAAGAGACTTCAGATACAGTATTAGGGGACCACTAAGGTCTATATAAAGAGACTTCAGATACAGTATTAGGGGACCACTAAGGTCTATATAAAGAGACTTCAGATACAGTATTAGGGGACCACTAAGGTCTATATAAAGAGACTTCAGATACAGTATTAGGGGACCACTAAGGTCTATATAAAGAGACTTCAGATACAGTATTAGGGACCACTAAGGTCTATATAAAGAGACTTCAGATACAGTATTAGGGGACCACTAAGGTCTATATAAAGAGACTTCAGATACAGTATTAGGGGACCACTAAGGTCTATATAAAAGAGACTTCAGATACAGTATTAGGGGACCACTAAGGTCTATATAAAAGAGACTTCAGATACAGTATTAGGGACCACTAAGGTCTATATAAAAGAGACTTCAGATACAGTATTAGGGGACCACTAAGGTCTAAACTGTATCTGAAGTCTCGTTTATAAAAGCATGGGACCTTTAGGAAAGGTAATTGTAAACATTAACAAACAAACATATTGAACATAATATGAATAAAAACAGAAACACATATATACCCTAGATAACGTTATTGCATATTGCATCATCAGCAGAACATGTTAAAACTGATCACGTGATCAAACCACCGATTTTGAAACCTAAATTATGAATACATTTTTTGACGAAATACATTTTGGAAAATTAAACTGAATGTGAACACTTCTGTTTTTATCTTAAAAATGAGTCACAAACCTCCAACAGGAGACAAAGGAAAAGAAAAATGTGCAAGATTATTTAAGATTTTATTATTATTATTATTACTGTTATTATTATTATTATTAATATTACTATTGTTATTGTTATTGTTATTATTATTAATATTATTAATATTATTAATATTATATTATTATTGTTATTATTATTATTATTTTATTATTTTATTATTATTATTTTATTATTATTATTAATATTATTATTATTATTATTATTATTATTGTTATTATTATTATTATTATTGTTATTATTATTATGATTATTATTACTATTGTTATTATTATTATTATTATTGTTATTATTATTATGATTATTATTACTATTATTATTATTATTATTACTATTGTTATTATTATTATTACTATTGTTATTATTATTACTATTATTATTATTATTATTATTAATGTTATTATTATTTTAAATATTATTATTATTATTACTATTGTTATTATTATATTTTTAATTAAAATATTATTGTTATTATTATATTATATCATATTATTAATATATTGTTGTTATATTATTTTATTATATTATTATATTATTAATATATTGTTGTTATATTATTTTATTTTATTTTATTATATTATTATATTATTAATATATTGTTGTTATATTATTTTATTTTATTTTATTGTTGTTATATTATTAATATATTGTTGTTATATTATTATTATATTGTTGTTATATTATTATTATATTGTTGTTATATTATTAATATATTGTTGTTATATTATTTTATTTTATTATATTGTTGTTATATAATTAATATATTGTTGTTATATTATTAATATAGTGTTGTTATATTATTTTATTATATTGTTGTTATATTATTAATATATTGTTGTTATATTATTAATATATTGTTGTTATATTATTAATATATTGTTGTTATATTATTAATATATTGTTGTTATATTATTAATATATTGTTGTTATATTATTAATATATTGTTGTTATATTATTAATATATTGTTGCCCTGTGGGCGGCAGCAAAGTGCGTAAAGGCGTCTAGACTGCCGGAAATGAAAAGAAGAAGAAGAAGTACAGCAGAGTAAAGATGGCGGAGCGCTGTGATTAAGGAACAGAAATGTTGCATTGGAGTCTCGTTTAGAGCCCGGTGGTGCTGCTGTGTTTGTTCCGGTGCCGGTGAGAGGATGGCTCACCTTTACCTGCGGCTGTCAGCCGGCTGTAGGAACACTTTCCGGCGGCTGCTGCCCTCCAACGCTCCGGCCAGGCTGGTAGGTGGATCACATGCTAACATGCTAACATGCTAACAGCGGCCAAAACAAACGCTGACACAAACCGGCCTGTTCTGCCTCACAGGGGCTTAATGACGCGGTCAGGGGGGGTCGGGGGCTTAATGACGGGGTCAGGGGGGGTCAGGGGCTTAATGACAGGGTCAGGGGGGGGTCAGGGGGGTCGGGGGGTCAGGGGGCTTAATGACAGGGTCAGGGGGGGTCGGGGGGGTCAGGGGCTTAATGACGGGGTCAGGGGGGGTCAGGGGCTTAATGACGGGGTCAGGGGGCAGAGGTACCTGAGCAGGCCGTGGCTGAATGAGTCATCGAACAGGTGTGTTGGGACAGGTACAGTGACCTCTGTTGTTATCAGAAACCTCTCAGGGAGTCAGAGGTCACTTTGGTTTACACTCACACAGGAGGGATAGTCCGAAGAATGACAAGAATAGTACAAGTCTAGGAATACTCTGCTCACTTTGCTACTTCAGTGAGAGTATTATCATCTAAATATACTTAAAGTACCAAAAGTAAAAGTACTCATTCTGCAGAATATTCCCTCTGAGATGTAGTAGAGTAGAAGTTAAGATAGATTACTTCACCTAATGTTAGCTAACTAAGCAGGCAGGCAGGCAGGCAGAGAGACAGACAGGCAGGCAGACAGACAGGCAGGCAGTCAGGCAGGCAGGCAGGCAGAGAGCCAGACAGAGAGACAGACAGGCAGGCAGGCAGGCAGCCAGCCAGACAGAGAGACAGACAGGCAGGCAGGCAGCCAGACAGAGAGACAGACAGGCAGGCAGCCAGCCAGACAGAGAGACAGGCAGGCAGGCAGACAGAGAGAGAGACAGGCAGGCAGGCAGACAGAGAGACAGGCAGGCAGGCAGGCAGGCAGGCAGGCAGACAGGCAGACAGAGAGACAGACAGGCATGCAGACAGGCAGGCAGGCAGACAGAGAGAGACACAGAGAGAGAGAGACACAGAGAGAGACAGAGAGAGAGAGAGACAGAGAGAGACAGAGAGAGAGACAGCGACAGATATAAAGAAGACTTTAAAGAAGGACAGCAGGAGGTTTTAAAGACGTGTTGTCATGTGTCTATTTTTTTATTTTTTTATTTTTTTATTTAACCTTTATTTATTCAGGGAAGGTTCACGGAGAGGAAGCCTCTCTTCTGCAGGAACAACCTGATCAATTCACACAGTTACCCCTTCATACTGGAAGCTGCCCAGTACTACCACAGTCTGATCACATTCATACTGGAAGCTGCCCAGTACCACCACAGTCTGACCACATTCATACTGGAAGCTGTCCAGTACTACCACAGTCTGATCACATTCATACTGGAAGCTGCCCAGTACTACCACAGTCTGATCACATTCATACTGGAAGCTGCCCAGTACTACCACAGTCTGATCTGATCACATTCATACTGGAAGCTGCCCAGTACTACCACAGTCTGATCACATTCATACTGGAAGCTGCCCAGTACTACCACAGTCTGATCACATTCATACATGTGAAGCTGCCCAGTACTACTACATGTAGCCTGATGCTGATCACTATTCATACTGCGAAGCTGTCGCCAGTACGTACGTAGCTCTGCTGATTACATTCATACTGAAATGCTAGCCCAGTATGCGTAGCACAGTCTGATCACATTCATACTGGAAGCTGCCAGCATGTACTACCACAGTCTGATCTGCTGCGTGTACATGTAGCAGTATGTAGTAGCCTCTGCTGATTACTGCGTGTACATGTAGCCAGTATGTAGTAGCCTCTGCTGATTACTGCGTGTAAATGTAGCCAGTATGTAGTAGCCTCTGCTGATTACTGCGTGTAAATGTTGGCCAGTATGTAGTAGCCTCTGCTGATTACTGCGTGTAAATGATGGCCAGTATGTAGTAGCCTCTGCTGATTACTGCGTGTAAATGTAGCAGTATGTAGTAGCCTCTGCTGATTACTGCGTGTAAATGTAGCCAGTATGTAGTAGCCTCTGCTGATTACTGCGTGTAAATGTAGCCAGTATGTAGTAGCCTTTGCTGATTACTGCGTGTAAATGTAGCCAGTATGTAGTAGCCTATGCTGATTACTGCGTGTAAATGTAGCCAGTATGTAGTAGCCTATGCTGATTACTGCGTGTACATGTAGCCAGTATGTAGTAGCCTCTGCTGATTACTGCGTGTACATGTAGCCAGTATGTAGTAGCCTCTGCTGATTACTGCGTGTACATGTAGCCAGTATGTAGTAGCCTCTGCTGATTACTGCGTGTAAATGTAGCCAGTATGTAGTAGCCTCTGCTGATTACTGCGTGTACATGTAGCCAGTATGTAGTAGCCTCTGCTGATTACTGCGTGTACATGTAGCAGTATGTAGTAGCCTCTGCTGATTACTGCGTGTAAATGTAGCCAGTATGTAGTAGCCTCTGCTGATTACTGCGTGTACATGTAGCAGTATGTAGTAGCCTCTGCTGATTACTGCGTGTAAATGTAGCCAGTATGTAGTAGCCTCTGCTGATTACTGCGTGTAAATGTAGCCAGTATGTAGTAGCCTCTGCTGATTACTGCGTGTAAATGTAGCCAGTATGTAGTAGCCTCTGCTGATTACTGCGTGTAAATGTAGCCAGTATGTAGTAGCCTCTGCTGATTACTGCGTGTACATGTAGCAGTATGTAGTAGCCTCTGCTGATTACTGCGTGTAAATGTAGCCAGTATGTAGTAGCCTCTGCTGATTACTGCGTGTACATGTAGCAGTATGTAGTAGCCTCTGCTGATTACTGCGTGTACATGTAGCAGTATGTAGTAGCCTCTGCTGATTACTGCGTGTAAATGTAGCCAGTATGTAGTAGCCTCTGCTGATTACTGCGTGTACATGTAGCCAGTATGTAGTAGAATCTGCTGTTATGTGTGACGTCTACTTCCTGTCTGTCAGGTGATGATGTCACTATGTTGTGTGTGTGACGTCTACTTCCTGTCTGCCAGGTGATGATGTCACTATGTTGTGTGTGTGACGTCTACTTCCTGTCTGCCAGGTGATGTATACAACCACGGCGGAGGTGGTGAGGGGGCGGAGCCTGCTGAGTGACCTGCTGGGAGCCTATCAGAGGCTGAGCTCCAGACCGCCCAAAGGTACACACACAGACACAGACACAGTGTGTGTGTGTGTGTGTGTGTGTGTGTGTGTGTGTGTGTGTGTGTCTCTGTGTGTGTGTGTGTGTGTCTCTGTGTGTGTGTGTGTGTGTGTCTCTGTGTGTGTGTGTGTGTGTGTGTGTGTGTCTCTGTGTGTGTGTGTGTCTGTGTGTGTGTGTGTGTGTGTGTGTGTGTGTGTGTGTGTGTGTATCTGTGATTGTGTGTGTGTGTGATTGTGTGTGTGTGTGTGTGTGTCTCTGTGTGTGTGTGTATCTGTGATTGTGTGATTGTGTGTATCTGTGTGTGTGTGTGTGTGTGTGTGTGTGTGTGTGTGTGTGATTGTACAGAACAGTGATGTTTGTTTTCTCTTCTTCAGGTTTTGAGAAATATTTTCCAGAAGGTCAGAAAACTCCAAAAAACACAGAAGCTGAAGCAGCAACCAAAGGTAGAAACTCCTCTGGTTTCCATGACTACTGAGCATGTTACAGTAGTCAAAGCCAGATGAGATGAACGCATGTACAAACATGTCACGTTCAGCAGTTCAAACTACACATCTCTGTATTCATTTGTTACAGTGAGGCAGCCTGGACTCTGTCTCCATGTTTCTGTGTCTAAGTGACTGATGGGAACAACAATCTACGACATTAGTCCATTATTAAACAAGACTACTGCAGTCGGCACCAGACTCCATGTAAATAATCAGGACTTTTATCAGCGTAAAACACACTTCATTCAAAGTGGACAGAAACTAAATAAAACTACCAAAAGCCGTCTTGGTTCATCTTTCCACTGTTCCAACAATCACCACTCTGGTTTGGTTGAAATAAACCCTTAATTCACCCATTTACATGTGGAGATATGCTGGCTCTATACACGCTAAAAGTCCTGATTATTTACATGGAGTCTGGTGGAAATATGCTGGCTCTATACACGCTAAAAGTCCTGATTATTTACATGGAGTCTGGTGGAAATATGCTGGCTCTATACACGCTAAAAGTCCTGATTATTTACATGGAGTCTGGTGGAAATATGCTGGCTCTATACACGCTAAAAGTCCTGATTATTTACATGGAGTCTGGTGGAAATATGCTGGCTCTATACACGCTAAAAGTCCTGATTATTTGATTATTTACATGGAGTCTGGTGGAGATATGCTGGCTCTATACACGCTAAAAGTCCTGATTATTTACATGGAGTCTGGTGGAGATATGCTGGCTCTATACACGCTAAAAGTCCTGATTATTTACATGGAGTCTGGTGGAAATATGCTGGCTCTATACACGCTAAAAGTCCTGATTATCTACATGGAGTCTAACTGCTGCTGAACATTAGTCCTGTAGGGTAACATTACAGCTTGGTTCTGGTTTAATACTGGACCAGTTTCAGAGATTGTTGTTCCATCAGACACTCAGACACACAGACATGGAGACAGAGAGTCCAGGTGGAAAATAAAACCCAAAGTTACTCTTTAAGTGGAAAAAAACAGACCTGGTCAGCTGCTTTACGTGTGTGTCTGTTGTGTTCTCAGAAGCCAAACCTGCCGACGCTCAGAAAGCTTCTGGGAAGTCTGGAGGAGGAGGAGGAGGAGGAGGAGCTGGGAAGTCTGGAGGAGGAGAAGGAGGAGGAGGAGGAAAACGAGGAGGGCGTAGGGACGATTCCCACTGGTACACCCGTCTGCAGAAGGTCAGTGGGGGGGGAGAGACGAGAGAGATGAGTTCAGGGTCATGTCTCCTTCCTGTGTGTGTGTCTCTGTGTTGGCGTTCTAACCTCCGGCTGATTTGTGAGGACTATGGTTAACTGCTCCTCAGATCTCTGCAGGGTAAATCAGAGTTTTGTGTGGTCTGTTTCAGGGAGATGTCCCCTGGGAAGATAAAGAGTTCAGGATGTACCTGCTGAGCGGGGTGGCGTTCTGGACAACCATCACGTATTACGTCTTCTTCAGGGACGGAGGACGAGAAGTCACCTGGAAGGACTTTGTCAACAACTACCTGACCAGAGGAGTGGTGAGCACTGGGGGGGGAGGGATATATATATATATATTAGTGTGACTGTACAGCAGTATATCTCCAGGTGGTGTAGTAGTGTGACTGTACAGCAGTATATCTCCAGGTGGTGTAGTAGTGTGACTGTACAGCAGTATAACTCCAGGTGGTGTAGTAGTGTGACTGTACAGCAGTATAACTCCAGGGGGTGTAGTAGTGTGACTGTACAGCAGTATAACTCCAGGTGGTGTAGTAGTGTGACTGTACAGCAGTATAACTCCAGGTGGTGTAGTAGTGTGACTGTACAGCAGTATAACTCCAGGGGGTGTTTGTTTTGTTCACCAGGTGGACCGGTTGGAGGTGGTCAACAAGCGCTACGTTAAAGTGGTCTTCTCTTCAGGGCAGAAGCCAGTGGACGGGGTGAGCTCACATACTGTTCTTCTTATTCAAGTCAGAGGTGTCCCAGAGACATGCACACACACATGCATACACACACACACATGCACACACACATGCGCACACACACACACATGCATACACGCACACACACGCGCTTAGGCGTCGATTTCGGTGGGGATGGTGGGTACGCGTACATATTAGATTTCATCATGAGTCATTTTGTACCCACCACTTTTTCTGATTACCCTAACCTTAACCATCACCACTAAATGCCTAACCTTAACCCTTACCCTCACCCTAACCAGAACCTCATTCTGACCCTAATCCTAAAACCAGGTCTTAACCCTCAAACACACCTTTAACCTTGGGGGGGTCCAGCATTTTGGCCCCACAAGGCTGTGCAGACCCCCCAAGTATACTGGACTCCCGGTTTTTGGACCCCATGAATATAGTAAAACAAGCACACATACATACACACGCCCGCTCTGCTGCTGTGCTGGCTACTCACTCCTCTGTTCACAACCCTGCAACGTCTGTAACATAGACGTCAACAGTCCCGCCCACAGCCGACTCCGGAAGTAAAAATCCCATTCATTTTCTCCATAAGGATTTAGAATATCAGTCATAATGTCTAGACCATCCCATAATGTCTCAACCATCCCATAATGTCTAGACCATCCCATAATGTCTTCACCATCCCATAATGTCTAAACCATCCCATAATGTCTAGACCATCCCATAATGTCTAGACCATCCCATAATGTCTAGACCATCCCATAATGTCTAGACCATCCCATAATGTCTTCACCATCCCATAATGTCTAGACTATCCCTTAATGTCTTCACCATCCCATAATGTCTAGACCATCCCATAATGTCTTCACCATCCCATAATGTCTAGACCATCCCATAATGTCTTCACCATCCCATAATGTCTTCACCATCCCTAATGTCTTCACCATCCCATAATGTCTAGACCATCCTTAATGTCTAGACCATCCCATAATGTCTAGACCATCCCTTAATGTCTTCACCATCCCCTTAATGTCTTCACCATCCCTAATGTCTTCACCATCCCTTAATGTCTTCACCATCCCATAATGTCTAGACCATCCCTACGTTAGCCTAGCTTTAGCTAGTTAACATTACACCTGACGGCAGGTAACGTTAGCCTAGCTTTAGCTAGTTAACATTACACCTGACAGCGGGTAACGTTAGCCTAGCTTTAGCTAGTTAACATTACATCTGACAGCGTGTAATGTTTTTAATCTTTTAGCGTGTATAGAGCCAGCATATCTCCACCAGACTCCATGTAAATAATCAGGACTTTTAGCGTGTATAGAGCCAGCATATCTCCACCAGACTCCATGTAAATAATCAGGACTTTTAGCGTGTATAGAGCCAGCATATCTCCACCAGACTCCATGTAAATAATCAGGACTTTTAGCGTGTATAGAGCCAGCATCTCTCCACCAGACTCCATGTAAATAATCAGGACTTTTAGCGTGTATAGAGCCAGCATATCTCCACCAGACTCCATGTAAATAATCAGGACTTTTAGCGTGTATAGAGCCAGCATATTTCACCAGACTCCATATAAATAATCAGGACTTTTAGCGTGTATAGAGCCAGCATATCTCCACATGTAAATGGGTGAATTAAGGGTTTATTTCAACCAAACCAGAGTGGTGATTGTTGGAACAGTGGAAAGATGAACCAAGACGGCTTTTGGTAGTTTAATTTAGTTTCTGTCCACTTTGAATGAAGTGTGTTTTACGAAGATAAAAGTCCTGATTATTTACATGGAGTCTGGTGGGTTTGGTGATGGATGGAAGCAGGAGGCTCAGTGTTTGTGTTTGTGTCTCTGAGCAGTATGTGTGGTTCAACATCGGCAGCGTGGACACGTTTGAGAGGAATCTGGAGACGGCGCAGTACGAACTCGGCATCGAGGGAGAAAACAGACTGCCGGTGGTTTATTCCACCGAGAGCGACGGGTGAGGACCGGCGTTTTATTCTGGGACAGTTTGACTTTTCCCCTTTCTGTTTAGCGTGTTTTATCTGGTCAGGGGACAGTCAGGTCTGTCTCCTGGATGGTAAGATCCTCTCAGTTAACGTTCTGGTAGGTTTTGTGTTGTTTGTACTTTTCCTTTGTTAGAATATTTAAACAAACGTCACAAAGATGCACCTGAATATGAATCTACAGCTGACCGTAAACACAACACAACAAAACCCTTTCCTCGGCCATGTTGTCTCGTCTTTTTTCAGCGTTTTTGGCGCCTTTTTCAGAGCTTTTCTTGAAGCCGTTCTTTGACTGTTTAGTTGCCTTCGTCAGCGCCTTTAGGACCTCAAGATATGAACACAGACGATAACCAGCGACGCACTGAATCCAGATGTATGGGGTTCTGCTGAAAGCCCTGTGTTTCCCATGATGCATCTGAGCCCAGTCCTGGATCCAGGGCATCATGATGATGATGATGATGATGATGATGATGATGATGGCGGCTTTTTAGGTTTTTTAGACTTCAAAGAAAAACAGAAAAGGCACCAAAAACATTTTCACTTTTTGTCTCTCTGTCTGTGTGTGTGTGTCTGTGTGTGTGTGTGTGTGTCTGTGTGTGTGTGTGTGTGTCTCTGTGTGTGTGTGTCTCTGTGTGTGTGTGTGTGCGTCTCTGTGTGTGTGTGTGTGTGTGTGTGTGTGTGTGTGTGTCTGTGTGTGTGTGTGTGTCTCTGTGTGTGTGTCTCTGTGTGTGTGTCTCTGTGTGTGCGTGTGTGTGTCTCTGTGTGTGCGTGTGTGTGTCTCTGTGCGTGTGTGTGTCTCTGTGCGTGTGTGTGTCTCTGTGTGTGTCTGTGTGTGTCTGTCTGTGTGTGTGTGTGTGTGTCTCTGTGCGTGTGTCTGTGTCTGTGTGTGCGTGTGTGTCTCTGTGTGTGCGTCTCTGTGTGTGCGTGTGTGTCTCTGTGCGTGTGTGTCTCTCTGTGTGTGTGTGTGTCTCTGTGGGTGCGTGTGTGTGTCTCTGTGCGTTTGTGTGTCTCTGTGTGTGTGTGTCTCTGTGTGTGTCTCTGTGTGTCGTCTCTGTGTGTGCGTGTGTGTCTCTGTGCGTGTGTGTGTCTCTGTGTGTGCGTGTGTGTGTCTCTGTGCGTGTGTGTGTCTCTGTGCGTGTGTGTGTCTCTGTGCGTGTGTGTGTCTCTGTGTGTGTCTGCCTGTGTGTGTGTGTCTGTCTGTGTGTGTGTCTGTCTGTGTCTCTGTGTGTGTGTGTCTCTGTGTGTGTGTGTGTCTGTGTCTCTGTGTGTGTGTGTGTGTGTGTGTGTGTCTCTGTGTGTGTGTGTGTCTGTCTATCTGTGTGTGTCTGTCTGTGTGTGTGTGTCCAGGACGTTCCTACTGAGCATGCTCCCCACGGTGCTGATCATTGGCTTCCTGCTAGTGATGCTGCGGCGAGGGGGGGTGGGGGCAGGGGGGCGCCCTGGCCGCGGGATGGGGGGGCTGTTCAGCGTTTCCGAGACGACGGCGAAGATCCTGAAGGACGAGATCGACGTGAAGTTCAAAGACGTGGCCGGCTGCGAGGAAGCCAAGATGGAGATCATGGAGTTCGTCAACTTCCTGAAGAACCCCAAACAGTACCAGGACCTGGGCGCCAAAATACCCAAGGTACTACTATATATATATATATATATATATATATATATATATATATACACAATACCCAAACAGTACACAGCTGTCTCAGGCTGTACCACCTAGTGTCCTCCAGTCTGTCCCCTGAGCTAGCTGTCTCAGGCTGTACCACCTAGTGTCATCCAGTCTGTCCCCTGAGCTAGCTGTCTCAGGCTGTACCACCTAGTGTCATCCAGTCTGTCCTCTGAGCTAGCTGTCTCAGGCTGTACCACCCTAGTGTCCTATAGTCTGTCCCCTGAGCTAGCTGTCTCAGGCTGTACCACCTAGTGTCCTCCAGTCTGTCCCCTGAGCTAGCTGTCTCAGGCTGTACCACCTAGTGTCCTCCAGTCTGTCCCCTGAGCTAGCTGTCTCAGGCTGTACCACCTAGTGTCATCCAGTCTGTCCCCTGAGCTAGCTGTCTCAGGCTGTACCACCCTAGTGTCCTACAGTCTGTCCCCTGAGCTAGCTGTCTCAGGCTGTACCACCTAGTGTCCTCCAGTCTGTCCCCTGAGCTAGCTGTCTCAGGCTGTACCACCTAGTGTCATCCAGTCTGTCCCCTGAGCTAGCTGTCTCAGGCTGTACCACCTAGTGTCATCCAGTCTGTCCCCTGAGCTCAGCTGTCTCAGGCTGTACCACCTAGTGTCCTCCAGTCTGTCCTCTGAGCTAGCTGTCTCAGGCTGTACCACCTAGTGTCCTCCAGTCTGTCCCTGAGCTAGCTGTCTCAGGCTGTACCACCTAGTGTCATCCAGTCTGTCCCCTGAGCTATCTGTCTCAGGCTGTACCACCCTAGTGTCCTCCAGTCTGTCCCCTGAGCTAGCCGTCTCAGGCTGTACCACCTAGTGTCCTCCAGTCTGTCCCCTGAGCTAGCTGTCTCAGGCTGTACCACCTAGTGTCATCCAGTCTGTCCCTGAGCTAGCTGTCTCAGGCTGTACCACCCTAGTGTCATCCAGTCTGTCCCCTGAGCTAGCTGTCTCAGGCTGTACCACCTAGTGTCCTCCAGTCTGTCCCCTGAGCTAGCTGTCTCAGGCTGTACCACCTAGTGTCATCCAGTCCCCTGAGCTAGCTGTCTCAGGCTGTACCACCTAGTGTCCTCCAGTCTCTCCCCTGAGCTAGCTGTCTCAGGCTGTACCACCTAGTGTCCTCCAGTCTGTCCCCTGAGCTAGCTGTCTCAGGCTGTACCACCTAGTGTCATCCAGTCTGTCCCCTGAGCTAGCTGTCTCAGGCTGTACCACCTAGTGTCCTCCAGTCTGTCCCCTGAGCTAGCTGTCTCAGGCTGTACCACCTAGTGTCATCCAGTCCCCTGAGCTAGCTGCAACAGCCTGAAGTGTGTAAAGTAAGATGTAAACAATAAGTACCCCAAATCTTCTCCAGACTCCATCTGTGACTTGTAAACAAAATAAGACGATCAGCTATAAAACAGAAAATACAGCATCTCTGTTCTCTGCAAAGACGAACTAAATGACTTGATTAATGCAACTTTCTCACGACGTCTTTCGGCCATTTGTCACCGCAGAAAGCTGCTCCCTGCCAGGCTAAAGCTAATAAAGTTAGCCTAAAGAAACAAGGCGTCTGTCCCAACTAACATTACGGTTCGGAGCCGCGACGCAGGAAAAGTACCACTAATCTACAACAGCAGTCTTATCCACCACTCTCTGGCCTGGACTACTGGAACTGACTGGTCCTCTAACTCTTGTGGGTCGCCACCACTCGCCATACTCGTCCTTAGTGCTGCTATCTCTGACTCATTAAAACTACATACGTAGGCAGAGATCAGAGCTAGGCTACATAGGCAGAGCTAGGCTACATAGGCAGAGATCAGAGCTAGGCTACATAGGCAGAGCTAGGCTACATAGGCAGAGCTAGAGCTACATAGGCAGAGATCAGAGCTAGGCTACATAGGCAGAGCTCAGAGACAGAGCTAGGCTACATAGGCAGAGCTAGGCTACATAGGCAGAGCTAGGCTACGTAGGCAGTGTGCCAATCAGCTTCAGAGCTAAGGCGGCGCTACAGATTAGGTGTCCCTAAGCAACTGCGTATCTAACAGTAGTTCCACATTACATTCATTCATTTGCCAATGGAAGCCAGTGATTTGCAAGTTTTATTTATTTTCATACCGTGTAAATTCATGAACTGAACCGTGACGCCCGTACTGTTCAATACCAATACATGTACCGTTCCACCCCGTGTGTGTGTGTGTGTGTGTGTGTGTCTTTATGTGTGTGTCTGTGTGTGTCTGTGTGTGTGTGTGTGTGTGTGTCTGTGTGTGTCTGTGTGTGTGTGTGTCTTTATGTGTGTGTCTGTCTTTATATATGTGTGTGTGTGTGTGTGTGTGTCTTTATATGTGTGTGTGTGTGTGTGTCTGTCTTTATATATGTGTGTGTCTGTCTTTATATGTGTGCGTGTGTGTGTGTGTGTGTGTGTGTGTGTGTGTGTGTCTGTCTTTATATATGTGTGTGTCTGTCTTTATATGTGTGTGTGTGTGTGTGTGTGTGTGTGTGTGTGTGTGTGTGTGTGTGTGTGTAGGGAGCCATCCTGACGGGTCCTCCAGGAACAGGAAAGACTCTTCTGGCCAAAGCGACGGCCGGCGAGGCCGACGTGCCGTTCATCACCGTCAACGGCTCCGAGTTCCTGGAGATGTTCGTGGGCGTCGGCCCCGCAAGGGTGAGGAACACACACACACAGACACACACACAGACACACACACAGACACACACACACAGACACACACACAGACACACACATGATACACCCTGAACACACACACAGACACACACACAGACACACCTGCAAACACACACACAGACACACACACACACAGACACACACAGACACACACACACACTGACACACACACAGACACACTAGACACACACACACACAGACACACACACAGACATACACACACAGACACACAGACACACACAGATCACACACAGACACACACACGACACACACACAGACACACACACAGACACACACACAGACACAGACACACACACAGACACACACACAGACACACACACAGACACACACAGACACGCACACACACACACAGACACACACAGACACACACACACACACAGACACACACACAGACACACACAGACACACACACACACAGACACACACACACACACAGACACACACACAGACACACACACAGACACACACACAGACACACACAGACACACACAGACACACACGCACACACACACACACACACACCCATCAAATACATGGAATACATGAAATACATGGAATACATGAAGTACATGGAATACACATCAAATACATGAAATACATGGAATACATGAAGTACATGGAATACATCAAATACATGAAATGCATGAAACACACGGAATACACATACCACATCAATCCAGAACAATCTGACATCAACACATGTGCAGACGTACAGACGTGCAGACGTGCAGACGTGCAGACGACAGACGTACAGACATGCAGACGTACAGACGTGCAGACGTACAGACGTGCAGACGTGCAGACGTGCAGACGACAGACGTGCAGACGTGCAGACGTACAGACATGCAGACGTACAGACGACAGACGTACAGACGGCAGACGTACAGACATGCAGACGTACAGACGACAGACGTACAGGCGTGCAGACATGCAGGCGACATGCGTGCAGGCGTACAGACGACAGACGTACAGGCGACAGACGTGCAGACTGCAGGCGACAGGCGTGCAGACGTGCAGACGACAGACGTGCAGGCGTGCAGGCGACAGGCGTGCAGACGCGACGTCAGGCGTGCAGGCGATGCAGGCGACAGAGCAGACGCAGGCGTACAGGCGACAGGCGATGCAGGCAGACGACAGCTGCAGGCGTGCAGACGCGTACAGACTGCAGCGTACAGGCGACAGACGGCAGACGACAGGCGTGCAGACGTGCAGGCGACAGGCGTGCAGGCGACAGGCGTGCAGCGCAGGCGTGCAGACGCAGATGCAGGCGACGGCAGTGCAGACGTGCAGACGACAGACGCAGAGTACAGGCGACAGGGGCGTACAGGCGTGCAGGCGACAGGCGTGCAGACGTGCAGACGACAGACGTGCAGACGTGCAGACGACAGACGTGCAGACGGCAGACGTGCAGACGACAGACGTGCAGACGTACAGACGTGCAGACGTACAGACGTACAGACGTGCAGACGAACAGACGTGCAAACGTACAGACGACAAACGTGCAGACGACAGACGTGCAGACGTACAGACGTGCAGACGAACAGACGTACAGACGTACAGACGTGCAGACGACAGACGTGCAGACGTGCAGACGACAGACGTGCAGACGACAGACGTGCAGACGACAGACGAACAGACGTGCAGACGTGCAGACGTGCAGACGTGCAGACGACAGACGTGCAGGCGTACAGGCGTGCAGGCGACAGGCGTACAGGCGTGCAGGCGACAGGCGTGCAGGCGTGCAGGCGTGCAGGCGACAGGCGTGCAGGCGACGAGGCGTGCAGGCGACAGGCGTGCAGGCGACAGGCGTGCAGAGCGTGCAGGCGTGCAGGCGTGCAGGCGTAGCAGGCGTGCAGGCGACAGGCGTGCAGGCGTACAGGCGTGCAGGCGTGCAGAGCGTGCAGGCGACAGGCGTGCAGGCGACAGGCGTGCAGGCGACAGGCGTGCAGGCGACAGGGCGTGCAGGCGACAGGCGTGCAGGCGTGCAGGCGTGCAGGCGACAGGC
>NW_027595517.1:35000-37500 GCF_031162955.1 Sander vitreus | reverse complement strand
GTTCATGTTTCATGCAGCGTTGTGTCTGTCTCTTTCCTGCAGACTTGGGACTTGACAATACCTCTGAAGTGACTTTTCAGACGTGGTTTAAGGTAGCACCGGAGAATTTCTGTTTACTGTTGCCAAGCAACCAGGAGTAGGCTAGGCACACCCAGGAGCGCCCATCAAGCAAGTGCATGTCGCTCTCTTTAAGCTAATGGGACTGTAGGGTAAGGGTTCATGTAGAGTTGTTATTTTTTATGTAACCTTTATTTAACCAGGTCGCCGTTGAGAACAGGAACATTTGCAACGGCGACCTGGCCCACCCAAGCGTAGGCGTACACGACAGCATACAGTTTCACATTCAATACAGTACAGGATTACAGAGTACAATATGATACAACAGAGTCAAGTACAGATTAAGTAGGCATTACAAAGCTGGCGCAGAGTGAGGTGTAACTAAGTCGAAGGACATGCGAAAGAGATATGGTGATAACACAATATACATGAATGGACAGTCTATGTAAATGCTGAGATGTAGTAAAGAGTCAATGTACAGTTGGTGCAGATTGTGGTGTACAAAAGTTGTGTGACAACAAAGGTTGGAGGAATGACAGTTGAGCATACCTGGGCGGATGAATAGTGCAAAAGGGCGTAAACAGAGTATGACAGCAATGCAGGTGAAGATGTACATTTGTGCAAATATGCAATGGGTCGTGACTGAGGTAATGGAATGCAATAAGGGGTGCAAGAACTGGAAGGAGTGGCAGCCAAAGGAGGTGTGGGCCTTTGGGGGGACCAAGGAGATGTAACTGCTATTGTGACCAGTGAGCGTAGGTACAGCGGGGCTTTGCCTAGCAAGGACTTGTGAATGAGTTGGTACCAGTGAGTTTAAGTGACGAGTGTGTAACGAGGGCCAGCCGGCTAATGCATAGAGGCTGCAGTGGTGGGTGTTATAGGCGGCTCTGGTCACCAAATTTATGGCACTATGGTAGACAACATCCAGTTTATTCTGGAGAGAGTTTGAGGCAGTTCTGTAAATGACATCACTGTCTCTGTCCTGCAGCTGTTTGGGTTCATGCAGAGCTGTGACTGTGTCCGTTGTCTCTGTCTCCATCCTGCAGCTGTTAGGTTTCATGTAGAGTTGTGACTGTGTCCGTTGTCTCTGTCCTGCAGCTGTTAGGTTTCATGTAGAGCTGTGACTGTGTCCGTTGTCTCTGTCCTGCAGCTGTTTGGGTTCATGTAGAGTTGTGACTGTGTCCGTTGTCTCTGTCTCCATCCTGCAGCTGTTAGGTTTCATGTAGAGCTGTGACTGTGTCCGTTGTCTCTGTCTCCATCCTGCAGCTGTTAGGTTTCATGTAGAGTTGTGACTGTGTCCGTTGTCTCTGTCTCCGTCCTGCAGGTGGCGCTGCGGCTGCTGGAGAAAGAAGTTCTGGATAAAAGCGACATGGTGGAGCTGCTGGGCAAACGTCCGTTTGCTGAGAAGTCGACGTACGAGGAGTTCGTGGAGGGAACGGGAGGTATGGACGAGGACACGACGCTGCCAGAGGGTCTGAAGGACTGGAACCGCGAGAGGAAGGAGAAACCGGAGACTCCGGAGGAACAGGTGGCCCGGCAGATCTCTGGAGGGATGCCTTTCTGAAGAACTCTACTGCTAATCTAAAGGATCGTCTGTCTGGAGAACATCAGGAGCTCTGAGAACATTTCCTCTTCAGACTATAGAGTTCTCACGCTTTCTGTTGGATGTCTGCGTTCTACCCACGACTTCATCTGATCATAATCACCTTCACGTTATCACATCTCTGGAGGGAACTCACCCTTCACTCTCATACCCACCACTATAGCCTCTTTCTGACCAGAGGGATTTTTGCAGTTCCTAGTACATACCGTTCCTAGGAAATATCGTTCCTAGAACATACCGTTCTTAAAACATACCGTTCCTAGGAAATATCGTTCCTAGAACATACCGTTCTTAAAACATACCGTTCCTAGGACATACCGTTCTTAAAACATGCCGTTCCTAGGACATACCGTTCTTAAAACATGCCGTTCCTAGGACATACCGTTCCTAGGACATGCCGTTCTTAGGACATGCCGTTCCTAGGACATACCGTTCCTAGAACATACCGTTCCTAGGACATGCCGTTCTTAGGACATGCCGTTCTTAAAACATACCGTTCCTAGGACATGCTGTTCCTAGGACATGCCGTTCTTAAAACATACCGTTCCTAGGACATGCTGTTCCCAGGACATACCGTTCCTAGGACATGCTGTTCCTAGGACATGCTGTTCCCAGGACATACTGTTCCCAGGACATGCTGTTCCCAGGACATGCTGTTCCCAGGACATGCTGTTCCCAGGACATGCCGTTCCTAGAACATACCGTTCCTAGAACATGCTGTTCCCAGGACATGCCGTTCTTAAAACATACCGTTCCTAGGACATGCCGTTCCTAGAACATACCGTTCCTAGAACATACCGTTCCTAGGACATGCTGTTCCCAGGACATACCGTTCCTAGA
>NW_027595517.1:20000-30000 GCF_031162955.1 Sander vitreus | reverse complement strand
AGTAAAGTATGAAGTATACAGCTTGTATAACAGAGTAAAGTATGAAGTATACAGCTTGTATAACAGAGTAAAGTATGAAGAGTACAGCTTGTATAACAGAGTAAAGTATGAAGTGTACAGCTTGTATAACAGAGTAAAGTATGAAGAGTACAGCTTGTATAACAGAGTAAAGTATGAAGTGTACAGCTTGTATAACAGAGTAAATGTGCTGGCCTCTCAAAATAACTCAACACACAGCCATTAATGTCTAAACCCTGGCAACTAAAGTCAGTCCACCCCCATCACCATACCCCCCCATCATCACATACCCTTCACCATACCCCCCATCATCACATACCCTTCACCATACCCCCCATCATCACATACCCTTCACCATACCCCCCCATCATCACATACCCTTCACCATACCCCCCCATCATCACATACCCTTCACCATACCCCCACATCATCACATACCCTTCACCATACCCCCCATCATCACATACCCTTCACCATACCCCCCCCATCATCACATACCCTTCACCATACCCCCCCATCATCACATACCCTTCACCATACCCCCATCATCACATACCCCTTCACCATACCCCCCCATCATCACATACCCTTCACCATACCCCCCCATCATCACATACCCTTCACCATACCCCCCATCATCACATACCCTTCACCATACCCCCCATCATCACATACCCTTCACCATACCCCCCACATCATCACATACCCTTCACCATACCCCCCCCATCATCACATACCCTTCACCATACCCCCCATCATCACATACCCTTCACCATACCCCCCCATCATCACATACCCTTCACCATACCCCCCCATCATCACATACCCTTCACCATACCCCCCATCATCACATACCCTTCACCATACCCCCACATCATCACATACCCTTCACCATACCCCCCCATCATCACATACCCTTCACCATACCCCCCATCATCACATACCCTTCACCATACCCCCCCATCATCACATACCCTTCACCATACCCCCATCATCACATACCCTTCACCATACCCCCCATCATCACATACCCTTCACCATACCCCCCCATCATCACATACCCTTCACCATACCCCCCCATCATCACATACCCTTCACCATACCCCCACATCATCACATACCCTTCACCATACCCCCCATCATCACATACCCTTCACCATACCCCCCACATCATCACATACCCTTCACCATACCCCCCCACATCATCACATACCCTTCACCATACCCCCCCATCATCACATACCCCTTCACCATACCCCCCATCATCACATACCCTTCACCATACCCCCCACATCATCACATACCCTTCACCATACCCCCCCCATCATCACATACCCTTCACCATACCCCCCCATCATCACATACCCTTCACCATACCCCCCCCATCATCACATACCCTTCACCATACCCCCCCATCATCATATACCCTTCACCATACCCCCATCATCACATACCCTTCACCATACCCCCCATCATCACATACCCTTCACCATACCCCCCCATCATCACACTACCCTTCACCATACCCCCCCATCATCACATACCTTCACCATACATCATCACATACCCTTCACCATACCCCCATCATCACATACCCTTCACCATACCCCCCCATCATCACATACCCTTCACCATACCCCCCATCATCACATACCCTTCACCATACCCCCCCCATCATCACATACCCTTCACCATACCTCCCCATCATCACATACCCTTCACCATACCCCCCATCATCACATACCCTTCACCATACCCCCATCATCACATACCCTTCACCATACCCCCCCATCATCACATACCCTTCACCATACCCCCCCATCATCACATACCCTTCACCATACCCCCCCATCATCACATACCCTTCACCATACCCCCCCCATCATCACATACCCTTCACCATACCCCCATCATCACATACCCTTCACCCATACCCCCCCATCATCACATACCCTTCACCATACCCCCCATCATCACATACCCTTCACCATACCCCCCATCATCACATACCCTTCACCATACCCCCCATCATCACATACCCTTCATCATATCACATCATCACATCCCCTTCACCATACCCCCCCATCATCACATACCCTTCACCATACCCCCCACATCATCACATCCCCTTCACCATACCCCCACATCATCACATACCCTTCACCATACCCCCCCATCATCACATACCCTTCACCATACCCCCCATCATCACATACCCTTCACCATACTGTGCAGCTGGATGTTAATGTGTGTGTTGTTTCTCTGTGCAGGTCGGGGATCATAAGTTCAGCGCCCACCGGATCGTGCTGGCGGCCTCCATCCCGTACTTCCACGCCATGTTCACCAACGACATGGTGGAGTGTAAACAGGACGAGATCCTGATGCAGGGCATGGACCCCAGGTAACATATTAATATAAATACATATATCTTTACATATAACCAGATCCTGATGCAGGGCATGGACCCCAGGTAACATATTAATATAAATACATATATCTTTACATATAACCAGATCCTGATGCAAGGCATGGACCCCAGGTAACATATTAATATAAATACATATATCTTTACATATAACCAGATCCTGATGCAGGGCATGGACCCCAGGTAACATATTAATATAAATACATATATCTTTACATATAACCAGATCCTGATGCAGGGCATGGACCCCAGGTAACATATTAATATAAATACATATATCTTTACATATAACCAGATCCTGATGCAGGGCATGGACCCCAGGTAACATATTAATATAAATACATATATCTTTACATATAACCAGATCCTGATGCAGGGCATGGACCCCAGGTAACTATATTAATATAAATACATATATCTTTACATATAACCAGATCCTGATGCAGGGCATGGACCCCAGGTAACATTATATTAATATAAATACATATATCTTTACATATAACCAGATCCTGATGCAGGGCATGGACCCCAGGTAACATATTAATATAAATACATATATCTTTACATATAACCAGATCCTGATGCAGGGCATGGACCCCAGGTAACATTATATTAATATAAATACAAATATCTTTACATATAACCAGATCCTGATGCAGGGCATGGACCCCAGGTAACATATTAATATAAATACATATATCTTTACATATAACCAGATCCTGATGCAGGGCATGGACCCCAGGTAACATATTAATATAAATACATATATCTTTACATATAACCAGATCCTGATGCAGGGCATGGACCCCAGGTAACATATATTAATATAAATACATATATCTTTACATATAACCAGATCCTGATGCAGGGCATGGACCCCAGGTAACTATATTAATATAAATACATATATCTTTACATATAACCAGATCCTGATGCAGGGCATGGACCCCAGGTAACTATATTAATATAAATACATATATCTTTACATATAACCAGATCCTGATGCAGGGCATGGACCCCAGGTAACATATTAATATAAATACATATATCTTTACATATAACCAGATCCTGATGCAGGGCATGGACCCCAGGTAACATATTAATATAAATACATATATCTTTACATATAACCAGATCCTGATGCAGGGCATGGACCCCAGGTAACATATTAATATAAATACATATATCTTTACATATAACCAGATCCTGATGCAGGGCATGGACCCCAGGTAACATATTAATATAAATACATATATCTTTACATATAACCAGATCCTGATGCAGGGCATGGACCCCAGGTAACATATTAATATAAATACATATATCTTTACATATAACCAGATCCTGATGCAGGGCATGGACCCCAGGTAACATTATATTAATATAAATACATATATCTTTACATATAACCAGATCCTGATGCAGGGCATGGACCCCAGGTAACATATTAATATAAATACATATATCTTTGCATGGACCCCAGGTAACCATTGTTGCTTTTTGCAATGTTTTTGCCTCTTTTTTCTTGCTGTTCCTGTGTTTTTGACAGCAGTCTGACACCAGTGTAACCAGTCCTTAACCAGTCTGTAACCAGTCTGTAACCAGTCTGTAACCAGCCTGTAACCACTTCCTGTCTCCCTGCAGCGCTCTGGAGGCTCTCATCAACTTTGCGTACAGCGGCCATGTTGCGATCGACCAGCAGAACGTGCAGTCTCTTCTGATTGGCTCGAGCTTTCTGCAGCTGCAGAACGTCAAAGATGCCTGCTGCTCCTTCCTGCAGGAGAGGTCAGTGAATGCATCACACACGCTCAGTACGCTCTGCACACGCTCAGTACGCTCTGCACACTCCCGTGTCTGCATCTCTCTAACCTGTCCCTCTGTCTGACCTGTCTCTCTCTAACCTGTCTCTCTGCCTCAGGTTACATCCAAAGAACTGTCTGGGCGTGCGTCAGTTTGCAGAGACGATGATGTGTACAACTCTGTATGACTCAGCCAGCAGCTTCCTGCATCAGCACTTCCTGGATGTCTGTATGTCTGAAGAGTTTCTGTCTCTGAGGACGGACGAGCTGCTGGAGCTGGTCGGCTGTGACGAACTCAACATTAAAGCAGAGGAACAGGTCAGACACCTCCAACCCTCAGAGAGACAAACACACCTGAGAAAAGCTGTCTGTGTAGTAGTTAGGGTGGTGATTTTGCAGTCCTTCTGTGGCCTTGACCAGCTTGCAGCCACGGTTGTAGCTCTATTTCCTCATGGGGGGGCCAAATTCTCTGGGCAGCTGTGGGCGGTGGGCAAAGCAGAGAAAGGGGAGGTAACCTTTCCCCTTATGACGTCATAAAGGGAAGACTCCTGATTGGCCCATCTGATCTTTCATTTTTCTCAAAGGCAGAGCAGGATACCCAGGGCTCGGTTTACACCTATCACCATTTCTAGCCACTGGGGGGCCATAGGCAGGCTGGGGAACTCATATTAATGTTAAAAAACCTCATAAAGTGACATTTTCATGCCATGGGACCTTTAACTCTGTTATCATGGGAGCATGTTAATCAGTAACAGTAGTTACTTCCATCATCAACAAAAGAGATTAACTGGAATTTATCCCAGTTTATAGAATTAATGTCTTGAATAAAACATCTTGCATTGTCTCAGTTGAATATATTTAGGAGGAGAATGTGGACGACACAGAATATAACTGCGTGATGAGTAGAACAGTCTGTATGCTACCTGTGCAGTAGAGCTGTCAATCTTCCTCTATAATACCATTCAAATTCCATTTGATTTCTTTTTTTATATTTGAGTTATTTGAGCTCAATTGCAGCCTGTAAAATATGATATACTACACTACTCAGGCGTATGTATTGTCAATGCCATTATATACTATAAGCATGTGGTTGTTGTTACACGTTCTGTCCACCAGAGGGACTTCTAACATCAGCCTGGCCTTGAAGGAGACCTGCACGCAACTTTTCACATAGTTTATCCACCACGAGCACACAGCGACAGACCCAAATCAACAGACAACTCTGGAATGAAACGTTATCTAACACGTGTAGTGAAACGGCTCTGTTGTAAAGGCTAACGGTGCTCGGTTAGCACAATGACATCATGTTAGAAAGCACAGACGAAACGATGTGTCATAAACTAGCTAGCTAGGTAAGTAACAAACGATGCTAACAGCATTAATAACTAAGCCAAACGGTGCCGTCACTACTATTTTAGTGATTTATAAGCAACCTGTTTCTTGCAGATTGTCACATTACTGAGAATACAGCTGTTAGAAGGTAATATATGACGTGGAAGCTAACTCTGACAGCTGTAGGGCAGCTAACATTAACATTAGCTGTCTTCATGAAGCTCCCAGCTAATGTTGTACTAACGTACGGTACGTAACGTTAGCTTAGACCTCACAATGCCTTGTGTTTCTCACTCCCACTAAGTTATTGTTCATAAGGCATGACATGAGTGACACATGCGGGTCAGCCAAGGCGAGTAGTGCTGGTGTGTTATATGTGTGTTACCTGTGCAGGTGTTTGAGGTAGTGCTGGTGTGTTATATGTGTTACCTGTGCAGGTGTTTGAGGTAGTGCTGGTGTGTTATATGTGTTACCTGTGCAGGTGTTTGAAGTAGTGCTGGTGTGTTATATGTGTTACCTGTGCAGGTGTTTGAGGTAGTGCTGGTGTGTTATATGTGTGTTACCTGTGCAGGTGTTTGAGGTAGTGCTGGTGTGTTATATGTGTTACCTGTGCAGGTGTTTGAGGTAGTGCTGGTGTGTTATATGTGTGTTACCTGTGCAGGTGTTTGAGGTAGTGCTGGTGTGTTATATGTGTGTTACCTGTGCAGGTGTTTGAGGTAGTTCTGGTGTGTTATATGTGTGTTACCTGTGCAGGTGTTTGAGGTAGTGCTGGTGTGTTATATGTGTGTTACCTGTGCAGGTGTTTGAGGTAGTGCTGGTGTGTTATATGTGTGTTACCTGTGCAGGTGTTTGAGGTAGTTCTGGTGTTATAGTGTGTTACCTGTGCAGGTGTTTGAGGTAGTTCTGTGTGCTATGTGTGTTACCTGTGCAGGTGTTTGAGGTAGTTCTGGTGTGTTATATGTGTTTTACCTGTGCAGGTGTTTGAGGTAGTTCTGGTGTGTTATATGTGTGTTACCTGTGCAGGTGTTTGAGGTAGTGCTGGTGTGTTATATGTGTGTTACCTGTGCAGGTGTTTGAGGTAGTGCTGGTGTGTTATATGTGTTACCTGTGCAGGTGTTTGAGGCCGTGCTGGCCTGGGTTCATCATGACCGAGACGTGAGGGAGTCGCTGCTGCCGGAGCTGCTGTCAAAGATCAGACTTCCTCTGTGTCGCCCTCAGTTCCTGTCGGACCGAGTCCAGACCGACGAACTCGTACGCTGCTGCCATAAATGCAGGTAAGACGCCCACGTTTCTCACAAAGTACAAATAATAATCTCACTCAGGTCAGCCACAAAGGAGAAGACCAGCTGCTGTGTCTCAAATCGTGCACGTCTGTCCTTACTCTTGGTATTTTGAGTACAGAGTGCGAGACACACTACCTGACTCTGCCCTGTTTCCTGTTTCCTGTTTCCTGTCAGAGATCTGGTGGACGAAGCCAAAGATTTCCACCTGATGCCGGAGCGTCGTCCTCACCTGCCGGCCTTCAAAACCAGACAGAGATGCTGCACAACCATCACGGGACTCATCTACGCTGTGGGGGGACTCAACAGCTCAGGTACACCTGTCTGTCTTTCTGTCTGTCTGTCTGTCTGTTCCTCTGTCTGTCCGTCTGTCTGTCCCTCTGTCTGTCTGTCTGCCTGATTGTCTGTCTGTCTGTCTGTCTGCCTGTCTGTCTCTCTCTCTGTGTCTGCCTGTCTGTCTGTCTGTCTGTCTGTCTGTCTGTCTCTGTCTGTCTGCCTGTCTGTGACTGTCTGTCTGTCTGTATCTCTGTCTGTCTGTCTCTGTGACTGTCTGTCTGCCTGCCTGTCTGTCTGCCTGTCTGTCTGTGTCTCTGTCTGTCTCTGTCTGCCTGTCTGTCTGTGTGTCTGTCTGTCTGCCTGATTGTCTGTCTATCTGTCTGTCTGTCTGCCTGTCTGTCTGTGTCTCTGTCTGTCTGTCTGTGTGCCTGTCTGTCTGTCTGTGTGTCTGCGTGCTGTAATGTCCTTGCAGACGTTTGATTGGTCCTCAGCTGACGTCTATGTTTCTGTCTCCAGGTGACTCTTTAAACGTGGTAGAAGTGTTTGATCCGATCGGGAACTTCTGGGAGCGCTGTCAGCCAATGAGGACGGCTCGCAGCAGAGTGGGCGTGGCTGTGGTCAACGGGCTGCTGTACGCCATCGGAGGATACGACGGCCAATCACGACTCAGCACGGTGGAGGTTTACAACCCGGAGACGGACAGCTGGGCGCGCGTATCCAGCATGAACAGCCAGCGCAGGTCAGTACACCTGTCTGTCTGCCTGTATGTCTCTCTGTCTGTCTGTCTGTCTGTCTCACTGCCTGTCTGTCTGTCTGCCTGCCTGCCTGCCTGTCTGTCTGCCTGTCTCTCTGCCTGCTGTCTGTCTGCATGTCTCTCTGTCTGCCTGCCTCTCTGTCTGCCTCTCTGTCTGTCTGCCTGTATGTCTCTCTGCCTGTCTGTCTCACTGCCTGTCTGTCTGTCTGCCTGCCTGCCTGCCTGTCTGTCTGCCTGTCTCTCTGCCTGCTGTCTGTCTGCATGTCTCTCTGTCTGCCTGCCTCTCTGTCTGCCTGTCTGTCTGCCTGTCTGTCTCTCTGCCTGTCTGTCTGCCTGTCTGTTGTAATAACGTGTTGTCATCCTCAGTGCCATGGGAACGGTTGTGATTGACGGACACATCTACGTTTGCGGTGGCTACGACGGGAAATCCTCTCTGAACTCTGTGGAGAGTTACTCCCCAGAGACGGACCGGTGAGTCCCCGACAGCACTGACAGCACACACAGTAGGAGTTATAAAAGGACAGTAACGGACCGGTGAGTCCCCGACAGCACTGACAGCACACACAGTAGGAGTTATAAAAGGACAGTAACGGACCGGTGAGTCCCCGACAGCACTGACAGCACACAGGAGCTTCAATCAGACTTATAAAAGTCCATGTAAATAATCAGTACTTTTATCACCGTAAAACAAAAGCCGTCTTGGTTCATCTTTCCACTGTTCCAACAATCACCACTCTGGTTTGGTTGAAATAAACCCTTAATTCACCCATTTACATGTGGAGATATGCTGGCTCTATACACGCTAAAAGTCCTGATTATGTACATGGAGTCTGGTGGAGATATGCTGGCTCTATACACGCTAAAAGTCCTGATTATTTACATGGAGTCTGGTAGAGATATGCTGGTTCTATACACACTAAAAGTCCTGATTATTTACATGGAGTCTGGTGGAAATATGCTGGCTCTATACACGCTAAAAGTCCTGATTATTTACATGGAGTCTGGTGGAAATATGCTGGCTCTATACACGCTAAAAGTCCTGATTATTTACATGGAGTCTGGTAGAGATATGCTGGCTCTATACACGCTAAAAGTCCTGATTATTTACATGGAGTCTGGTGGAGATATGCTGGTTCTATACACACTAAAAGTCCTGATTATTTACATGGAGTTTGGTGGAGATATGCTGGCTCTATACACACTAAAAGTCCTGATTATTTACATGGAGTTTGGTGGAGATATGCTGGCTCTATACACGCTAAAAGTCCTGATTATTTACATGGAGTCTGGTGGAAATATGCTGGCTCTATACACGCTAAAAGTCCTGATTATTTACATGGAGTCTGGTGGTTGTTTTTTTTAGTGTAAACTAATGATCATTACGAGTATTTCTCCTGCAGTGGTGTATAGTAATGATGGTGTGGATGATGTGCAGGTGGACGGTGGTGACGGAGATGAGTGCCAGTCGCAGCGCTGCTGGTGTGACTGTGTTTGATGGACGCATCTTTGTCTCTGGCGGCCATGACGGTTTACAGATCTTCAACACGGTCAGTTTGATTCTAGTCGAGTTCAGATAACGGATCAATACAGCCTGTCTTTCTATTTCTTTAAAGGAACTTAACTGTGTGTGTGTGTGTGTGTGTGTGTATAACTATGTACAACTGTGTGTGTGTGTGTGTGTGTGTGTGTGTGTGTGTGTGTGTGTACAACTGTGTGTGTGTGTACAACTGTGTGCTGTGTACAACTGTGTGTGTGTATGTACGTGTGTGTGTGTGTGTACAACTGTGTGTGTGTGTACAACTGTGTGTGTGTGTACAACTGTGTGTGTGTGTGTGTGTGTGTACAACGTGTGTGTACAACTGTGTGTGTGTGTGTGTGTGTGTGTGTGTGTGTGTGTGTGTGTGTGTGTGTGTGTGTGTGTGTGTGTGTGTGTGTGTGTGTGTGTGTGTGTGTGTGTGTGTGTGTATAACTGTGTGAATATGTTATAACTTATATCTGCATATAATGTGTGTTATAACTGTGTATACTATAATAATGTGTGTTATAACTGTGTTATAACTGTGTATACTATAATAATGTGTGTTATAACTGTGTATAATGTATACTATAATAATGT
>NW_027595517.1:2500-15000 GCF_031162955.1 Sander vitreus | reverse complement strand
GCTTTTCTTAGACATGAGTAGGGGGGCTCAGCTTTTCTTAGACATGAATGGGGGGGGTCTCAGCTTTTCTTAGACATGAGTATGGGGGGGGCTCAGCTTTTCTTAGACATGAGTAGGGGGGGGCTCAGCTTTTAGACATGAGTAGGGGGGGCTCAGCTTTTAGACATGAGTAGGGGGGGGCTCTGCTTTTCTTAGACATGAGTGGGGGGAGCTCATCTTTTCTTAGACATGAGTAGGGGGGGGCTCAGCTTTTCTTAGACATGAATGGGGGGGGGGGGAGGCAAGGAGAAAGGTTGGGACCCACTGGTCTAGAGAGTATTGCAGCGTGTTGTCCGTTGGGTTGCTGCACCCAGTTTAGATCCAGAACCAGATTCACAAGCAGAACCAGATCCAGAACCGGATCCAGATCCAGAACCAGAACCGGATCCAGATCCAGAACCAGATCCAGAACCGGATCCAGAACCAGAACCAGATCCAGATCCAGAACCAGATCCAGAACCAGATCCAGAAGCTTCCTCAGGATCAATATCGTCTGAGCTCTATCAAAGTGTCAAATCATGTTTTAGTTGCTTTCTGATTCACACAAGACAAATCACCCCGACTTCATACCGGTTTAGTCCAGTTTTAAATGTTTATTATTGAGATTCCCACAACATTCCCATAACATTCCCATAACATTCCCACAACATTCCCACAACATTCCCATAACATTCCCATAACATTCCCCTTCATTGTGCCGCCCTGCGTCCAAACCGTAGCGTGGCAGACCGTGATGTCAGTAACTATGGTATCGTTGTGGATATAATATGGTTATAAACGTGTGATTAACACTCCTGGTTCACACGTTCACACAGAGTCCCAGAGACCAGTTCACCTCAGAGTCACAAAGCATCCAGAAACCAGAACCCTCTGCAGGATTTAGTCCGTGATCAGCTGGGAACAGCTGGCCGGGGGTCCTGGATCAGCTGGCTGGGGGTCCTGGATCAGCTGGCTGGGGGTCCTGGATCAGCTGGCCGGGGGTCCTGGAGTCGGCAGACACACCTGTTGCCCCCTCAGCCTCTGAGTGCACACCTGGACACCTGCACAGGTATTCAACAATCATTATACATATTATACAGATAGACAGACAGACAGATAGAGAGATAGACAGACAGATAGATAGACAGATAGACAGACAGATAGATAGACAGAGAGATAGACAGACAGATAGACAGATAGACAGACAGATAGATAGACAGATAGAGAGATAGACAGACAGATAGATAGACAGACAGACAGACAGACAGACAGATAGAGAGATAGATAGAGAGATAGACAGAGAGATAGACAGACAGATAGACAGATAGATAGATAGACAGACAGATAGACAGACAGAGAGATAGACAGACAGACAGACAGATAGATAGAGAGATAGATAGACAGACAGAGAGATAGATAGAGAGATAGACAGACAGATAGATAGACAGACAGACAGATAGATAGACAGACAGAGAGATAGATAGACAGATAGATAGACAGACAGAGAGAGATAGAGAGATAGACAGACAGACAGAGATAGACAGACAGACAGACAGACAGACAGATAGATAGACAGATAGATAGATAGACAGACAGATAGACAGACAGACAGATAGATAGAGAGATAGACAGACAGATAGATAGACAGACAGACAGACAGATAGACAGACAGAGAGATAGACAGACAGATAGACAGACAGACAGATAGATAGAGAGATAGACAGACAGACAGATAGACAGACAGACAGACAGACGAGCGATATTAGGGTTGGTACGGTTCATGGAGCTATAAATAAACGTGCTTGGTCGGGACTATTGCCGTTCCTTTAGCGCTATAAGTAAATGTGCTTGGTCGGGACTATTGACGTCCCTTTAGAGCTATAAGTAAACGTGCTTGGTCGGGACTATTGACGTCCCTTTAGAGCTATAAGTAAACGTTCTTGGTCGGGACTATTGACGTCCCCTTTAGAGCTATAAGTAAACGTGCTTGGTCGGGACTATTGACGTCCCCTTTAGCGCTATAAGTAAACGTGCTTGGTCGGGACTATTGCCGTCCCTTTAGAGCTATAAGTAAACGTGCTTGGTCGGGACTATTGACGTCCCTTTAGCGCTATAAGTAAACGTGCTTGGTCGGGACTATTGCCGTCCCCTTTAGAGCTATAAGTAAACGTGCTTGGTCGGGACTATTGACGTCCCCTTTAGAGCTATAAGTAAACGTGCTTGGTCGGGACTATTGACGTCCCCTTTAGAGCTATAAGTAAACGTGCTTGGTCGGGACTATTGACGTCCCCTTTAGAGCTATAAGTAACGTGCTTGGTCGGGACTATTGACGTCCCCTTTAGAGCTATAAGTAACGTGCTTGGTCGGGACTATTGACGTCCCCTTTAGAGCTATAAGTAAACGAGCTTGGTCGGGACTATTGACGTCCCCTTTAGAGCTATAAGTAAACGTGCTTGGTCGGGACTATTGACGTCCCCTTTAGCTCTATAAGTAAACGAGCTTGGTCGGGACTATTGACGTCCCCTTTAGCGCTATAAGTAAACGTGCTTGGTCGGGACTATTGACGTCCCCTTTAGAGCTATAAGTAAACGTGCTTGGTCGGGACTATTGACGTCCCCTTTAGGGCTATAAGTAAACGTGGTCGGGACTATTGACGTCCCTTTAGAGCTATAAGTAAACGTGCTTGGTCGGGACTATTGCCGTTCCTTTTGACGCAGTTATGTTAAGGAAAGGGTCGTGGGTGGGCGTACGGTTCTGTGACACGCGGGAGGAAAGAAAAAAGCGACTATAGCAAACGTGACAAGCGGGACGTGAACCCCGCTCTCCTGGTGAAAGTCCTGTGTTTGACCCCCCCCCCAACCAACCTCCTTACTCCTCTCTAAATCCTCTCTAACTGCTGCTCTCCCCGGTGCGTTACACAAACACGCTGAAAGACGCCTTTTTCGTCGCATCAGACGCTGACAGCCACTGTCCAAACGAATGAGAACGGGTTGGATTGAAGGCTTAAAAACAATATATACACTACAACAATACAACAAATACACATAAAACACGAAAGACGTAGACACAGACAAATAAAAATGACACAATCACTGTTCCAGATTATGACACCTGGCAGGTTGATGGCATGAGAAAAACACAACACAAGTACCATACACAGTAGACACAGGTAGAAGTACACAGACACACATTAGGATGCATCACCAACACCAAGCACACACAGAGACACTCCTGTAGCCATGAATACATGAATGTGCTGCCTGCACGATCCCATACGCACAAGATGATAATCCTGTTTTACGAGGACACTGTAGCGGTCTGCCATTAGCCTCCACCGGGAAGCTAACGCTAGTTTAGCTAGCAGCTAATTTGGCTAAGCGCTAGCTCACAGCTTGATTCAGTCTAAAATAACGTTAACTCAAACTAAACCCTGGGAGAAGCCGGCTACAGCTACATTAAGACGTTACAGTAATACCTATAAAGACAAGTACTGATTAGTTGTATTTTAAAGTAAAGTAGAAGTAACAGCTGTTATATATTTGAACGTTTCAGGTTTTAGTTTGAGGGTCTTTTGTTAAGTTAAAAACTAAAATATTAATGATTTGTCCGGCGGTGGTCGCTCCGGTGTTTATTTAGGACGAAAATATGCCGCCAGTTGTATATATATATATATATTAGGGCTGTCAGTTCGATTAATTAATCTGAGAAAAAATAAACCGTTAAAGACATGAACCCAGATGAATCCGTTCCATGTTGACGTTTGCATACAGACGAAAATCTGGCTCCACTGATATGTCTGCTCTTCTCTCTGCTGCTCTGAAACACAAACCCTGCTGCATGTGACGCTAGTTAACACTATACTCGACAGCAGCTAACGTTAGCCTACCGCTAGCTAGTTAACACTATACTCAACAGCAGCTAACGTTAGCCTACCGCTAGCTAGTTAACACTATACTCGACAGCAGCTAACGTTAGCCTACCGCTAGCTAGTTAACACCATACTCGACAGCAGCTAATGTTAGCCTACCGCTAGCTAGTTAACACTATACTCGAAAGCAGCTAACGTTAGCATACCGCTAGCTAGTTAACACTATACTCGACAGCAGCTAACGTTTGCTTACCGCTAGCTAGTTAACACTATACTCGACAGCAGCTAACGTTAGCCTACCGCTAGCTAGTTAACACTATACTCGATAACACTATACTCGACAGCAGCTAACGTTAGCCTACCGCTAGCTAGTTAACACTATACTCGACAGCAGCTAACGTTAGTCTACCGCTAGCTAGTTAACACTATACTCGACAGCAGCTAACGTTAGCCTACCGCTAGCTAGTTAACACTATACTCGACAGCAGCTAACGTTAGCCTACCGCTAGCTAGTTAACACTATACTCGACAGCAGCCAACGTTAGCCTACCGCTAGCTAGTTAACACTATACTCGACAGCAGCTAACGGTAGCCTACCGCTAGCTAGTTAACACTATACTCGACAGCAGCTAACGTTAGCCTACCGCTAGCTAGTTAACACTATATTCGACAGCAGCTAACGTTAGCCTACCGCTAGCTAGTTAACACTATACTCGACAGCAGCCAACGTTAGCCTACCGCTAGCTAGTTAACACTATACTCGACAGCAGCCAACGTTAGCCTACCGCTAGCTAGTTAACACTATACTCGACAGCAGCCAACGTTAGCCTACCGCTAGCTAGTTAACACTATACTCGACAGCAGCCAACGTTAGCCTACCGCTAGCTAGTTAACACTATACTCGACAGCAGCTAACGTTAGCCTACCGCTAGCTAGTTAACACTATACTCGACAGCAGCTAACGTTAGCCTACCGCTAGCTAGTTAACACTATACTCGACAGCAGCTAATGTTAGCCTACCGCTAGCTAGTTAACACTATGCTCGACAGCAGCTAACGGTAGCCTACCACTAGCTAGTAGCTGGATTAAACAGGGTTAAATGCTGACAGCTAACGCTAAACGGTGTAAAGTATATATACATATATATAGATATGTATATATATTATATATATATGTATGTATGATGATATGTTGACATTCAAGACGGTGATTATTGCCGAAAAGCGACTAGTTTGCAGGTATGAGTACTACGTAGTTATGTGCATATTGGATCGTGCAGGCAGCACAGATCGCGTACCGACAGATGGTTCTCACAGCGTGTCTGGCGGCTGGAAGCGGCTCTCCTCTCCGTCCAGGACGCCGTGGTACATGGCGATCTCCTGCTCCAGCCGCTGCTTGTTGCTAAGCAACGTGTCGTAGTCCCGGCGCTGCTGCTCGATCTCGCCGTGCACGTCGGACAGCTCGGCCTCCAGCTTCGCCACCACCGAGCCCAGGTTCTGCAGCTCAATGTCGTGCCAGTGGCGGGCGTCCCCCAGAGAGTTCTCCAGACCACGTTTCTAGACACACACACACACACACACACACACACACACACACACACACACACACACACATATACACACACATTATTGTGTATTGAGTTATTTTGTGCGCCCCAGTTCAGCCTGTTGTCATTGTACATGTATTCTATTACATTACACTTTGTTTTATCCAAAGCGATGTTTTCAGCTATGAAGGTCCACACTCCTGACAGCAGGGATCAGGCGCTAACACATTAGCTTCAAATAAGAGACACATGGAACATATAGCTACGAAAAGTACTGGAACACTCTAGCTCAGAGACTTAACCTGGACTCTAGCTCAGAGACTTAACTTGGACTCTAGCTCAGAGACTTGAGACTTGGACTCTAGCTCAGAGACTTGACCTGGACTCTAGCTCAGAGACTTAACTTGGACTCTAGCTCAGAGACTTAACTTGGACTCTAGCTCAGAGACTTGACCTGGACTCTAGCTCAGAGACTTAACTTGGACTCTAGCTCAGAGACTTGACCTGGACTCTAGCTCAGAGACTTGACCTGGACTCTAGCTCAGAGACTTGAGACCTGGACTCTAGCTCAGAGACTTGACTTGGACTCTAGCTCAGAGACTTGAGACTTGGACTCTAGCTCAGAGACTTGACCTGGACTCTAGCTCAGAGACCTGAGACTTGGACTATAGCTCAGAGACTTGACCTGGACTCTAGCTCAGAGACTTGACTTGGACTCTAGCTCAGAGACTTGACCTGGACTCTAGCTCAGAGACCTGAGACTTGGACTATAGCTCAGAGACTTGACTTGGACTCTAGCTCAGAGACTTGAGACTTGGACTCTAGCTCAGAAACCTGAGACTTGGACTCTAGCTCAGAGACCTGAGACTTGGACTCTAGCTCAGAGACCTGAGACTTGTTGGCATGCGTGACTCACCAGGGCTCGGATGGACTCGGTCTCGGCCTGCAGACTCTGGATCTTACAGCCTGCGTCGTTACACTCGGCCTTCAGGAACTCCAGCTGCTGCTCCTCGGGACTCAGGCTGCTACTCACACACTCAGACTCCTGTATACACACACACACACACACACACACACACACACACACACACACACACACACACACACACACACACACACACACACACACACACACACACACACATACACACACAATACACACACACACACACACACACACACACACACACACACACACAATACATACACACAGATATAAATTCCGACTTATTATTAAAAACATTCCAGCTGTTTTCTCCGTTAGAGGGGGGGTTACTGTTTTCTCCGTTACAGGGGGGTTAGTGTTTTCTCCGTTAGAGGGGTTAGTGTTTTCTCCGTTAGAGGGGGGTTACTGTTTTCTCTGTTGGGGGGTTACTGTTTTCTCCGTTAGAGGGGGTTAGTGTTTTCTCCGTTAGAGGGGGGTTACTGTTTTACTCCGTTAGAGAGGGGGGTTACAGTTCTCTCCGTTAGAGGGGGGTTACAGTTCTCTCCATTAGAGGGGGGGTTACAGTTCTCTCCGTTAGAGGGGGGGTTACAGTTCTCTCCGTTAGAGGGGGGGGGGTTAGTGTTTTCTCCATTAGAGGGGGAGGTTACTGTTTTCTCCGTTAGAGGGGGGGTTACAGTTCTCTCCGTTAGAGGGGGTTAGTGTTTTCTCCATTAGAGGGGGTTAGTGTTTTCTCCGTTAGAGGGGGTTTACTGTTTTCTCCGTTAGAGGGGGGTTACAGTTCTCTCCATTAGAGGGGGTTAGTGTTTTCTCCGTTAGAGGGGGTTTACTGTTTTCTCTGTTAGAGGGGGTTAGTGTTTTCTCCGTTAGAGGGGGGGTTACTGTTTTCTCCGTTGGGGGGGTTACTGTTTTCTCCGTTAGAGGGGGTTAGTGTTTTCTCCGTTAGAGGGGGGGTTACTGTTTTCTCCGTTAGAGAGGGGGGTTACAGTTCTCTCCGTTAGAGGGGGGGGTTACAGTTCTCTCCGTTAGAGGGGGTTAGTGTTTTCTCCGTTAGAGGGGGGGGTTAGTGTTTTCTCCGTTAGAGGGGGTTAGTGTTTTCTCTGTTAGAGGGGGGTTACAGTTCTCTCCATTAGAGGGGGGGGTTACAGTTCTCTCCGTTAAAGGGGGTTAGTGTTTTCTCGGTTAGAGGGGGGTTACTGTTTTCTCCGTTAGAGGGGGGGTTAGTGTTTTCTCCATTAGAGGGGGGGTTACTGTTTTCTCCGTTAGAGGAGGGGGTTACTGTTTTCTCCGTTAGAGGGGGGGGTTACTGTTTTCTCCGTTAGAGGGGGGGTTACAGTTCTGTCCGTTAGAGGGGGGGGTTACAGTTCTCTCCGTTAGAGGGGGGGTTAGTGTTTTCTCCGTTAGAGGGGGGGGGTTAGTGTTTTCTCCGTTAGAGGGGGTTTAGTGTTTTCTCCGTTAGAGGGGGGGGGGTTACTTTGAGCCTCACCTTGCACTCCAGGTAGCTGTCGGTGTCGGCTCGGTTCCTCTCCGTAACTTTCTCCCAATGGTTCCGGATAAAGGCCAGGATCTGGTCCAGACTGGTTTCTATAGGCGAGTCGGGCTCGTCCACGTCTCGGCCCGCCATCTGAATGTAGAGGGCGCGCACATCCTGCACGCACACACGCACATTTAGGGTCAGTTTCCTGCTCACAGAAATATAAATAAACCAATCAAATGAATCATAGGCTGTGTCTCAAACCGCCTACTGTCACACTTAGATATACTTCAAACTCTTAGTTTGAAGTATATCGTGGAGATAACGCGCTGAAAGTACCAGGATGACCCCCTAAAAAACGGTCCAAAAGTTCAGTGTGGAACGATGGACCCTACTCGCACTAAACGGGCGCCATCTGGACTACAAAGCGGAAAGGGGAGGGACCAGGGACGTCGCCCGGCAGCTGATTGGACGAACGAGTCACGTGGGTCTGGCTTCTACCGGATGTCACAACCGGGCATAATGGCGTCTCGTTCAGAATACGATCTCGTATTTTATGAAAATAGTTCACCGAAACATGTTTCTGAAAACATGTTAAGCGAGATACAGGCCATGCAGTCTTCACGCAGAGGACTACAGCAGGAAGTGGTCAGTGACCATTAGCAGTGGACTACAGCAGGAAGTGGTCAGTGACCATTAGCAGTGGGACTACAGCAGGAAGTGGTCAGTGACCATTAGCGGTGGGACTACAGCAGGAAGTGGTCAGTGACCATTAGCGGTGGGACTACAGCAGGAAGTGGTCAGTGACCATTAGCAGTGGACTACAGCAGGAAGTGGTCTTGACCATTAGCAGTGGGACTACAGCAGGAAGTGGTCAGTGACCATTAGCAGTAGGACTACAGCAGGAAGTGGTCTTGACCATTAGCGGTGGGACTACAGCAGGAAGTGGTCAGTGACCATTAGCGGTGGGACTACAGCAGGAAGTGGTCAGTGACCATTAGCGGTCATCTACAGCAGGAAGTGGTCAGTGACCATTAGCAGTCATCTACAGCAGGAAGTGGTCAGTGACCATTAGCAGTCATCTACAGCAGGAAGTGGTCAGTGACCATTAGCAGTGGGACTACAGCAGGAAGTGGTCAGTGACCATTAGCAGTGGACTACAGCAGGAAGTGGTCAGTGACCATTAGCAGTCATCTACAGCAGGAAGTGGTCAGTGACCATTAGCAGTGTACTGACAGAAGTATGCAGAATAAGACACGATAATAATCTCAGTGAAAGTCAGCAGTTGTCTATTGACAATCAATTAATCAGCTAGCTCTGCTCTGATTGGTTGGAGAGCTATCCTATTGGTGCAGAGGGAATCTGAAAGACAACCGTTTATCCCGCCCCTCAGATTGAGCCCCTGCCAATGGGGGAGTTCCCGGACCCAACATCTGGTTGTGGGTCAGACCCAGACCCAACATCTGGATGTGGGTCAGACCCAGACCAACATCTGGATGAGGGTCAGACCTAGACCAACATCTGGATGTGGGTCAGACCCAGACCCAACATCTGGATGTGGGTCAGACCCAGACCAGCATCTGGATGTGGGTCAGACCCAGACCAACATCTGGATGTGGGTCAGACCCAGACCAACATCTGATGTGGGTCAGACCCAGCATCTGGATGTGGGTCAGACCCAGACCAACATCTGGATGTGGGTCATACCCAGACCAGCATCTGGATGTGGGTCAGACCCAGACCAACATCTGGATGAGGGTCAGACCCAGACCAACATCTGGATGTGGGTCATACCCAGACCCAACATCTGGTTGTGGGTCAGACCCAGACCCAACATCTGGATGTGGGTCAGACCCAGACCCAACATCTGGATGTGGGTCAGACTCAGCATCTGGATGTGGGTCAGACCTAGCCCAGCATCTGGATGTGGGTCAGACCCAGACCAACATCTGGATGAGGGTCAGACCCAGACCAACATCTGGATGTGGGTCATACCCAGACCCAACATCTGGTTGTGGGTCAGACCCAGACCCAACAACTGGATGTGGGTCAGACCCAGACCCAACATCTGGATGTGGGTCAGACCTAGACCAACATCTGGTTGTGGGTCAGACCCAGCATCTGGATGTGGGTCAGACCTAGACCAGCATCTGGATGTGGGTCAGACCCAGCATCTGGATGTGGGTCAGACCTAGACCAGCATCTGGTTGTGGGTCAGACCCAGACCCACAACTGGATGAGGGTCAGACCCAGACCAACATCTGGATGTGGGTCATACCCAGACTCAACATCTGGTTGTGGGTCAGACCCAGACCCAACATCTGGATGTGGGTCAGACCTAGACCAACATCTGATGTGGGTCAGACCCAGCATCTGGATGTGGGTCAGACCCAGACCAGCATCTGGATGTGGGTCAGACCCAGCATCTGGATGTGGGTCAGACCTAGACCAGCATCTGGATGTGGGTCAGACCCAGACCAACATCTGATTTTGGGTCAGACCCAGCATCTGGATGTGGGTCATACCCAGACCCAACATCTGGATGTGGGTCAGACCCAGACCCAACATCTGGATGTGGGTCAGACCCAGACCAGCATCTGGATGTGGGTCAGACCCAGACCAGCATCTGGATGTGGGGCTGGCTGGTCAGGCTAGGTTTTGTGTGTGTGAGGCTGGTTTTGTGTTGAGTAGTTTGGTGCGACCTGCTCGTGGTTGAGCTCCAGGTTTCTCAGCTCGGCTCTCATGTTGTCCATCTGTTCCTCCAGCTCGGCCTTGGTCAGGTCGGCGTCCTCCATCACTTTGTACAGCGAGCTGATCTCCTCCTCCACGGCCTTCCTGAAAGGCTGCTCGTTCTCAAACCTGCAGGAGCCACAAACACCCTAGTTACTTAGTACTACCTTAGTTACTTAGTACTACCTTAGTTACTTAGTACTACCTTAGTTACTTAGTACTACCTTAGTTACTCCTCCCAAAAACCTTCCAAACAGGTGAAGAACACCACTGGAGTTAGCCCTCAGCCCTCACTGTGTCTATGTGTGTGTGTGTGTGTGTGTGTGTCTATGTGTGTGTGTCTATGTGTGTGTGTGTGTGTGTGTGTGTGTGTGTGTGTGTGTGTGTGTGTCTATGTGTGTGTGTGTGTGTGTGTGTGTGTGTGTGTGTGTGTGTCTATGTGTGTGTGTGTGTATGTGTGTGTGTGTGTGTGTGTGTGTGTGTGTGTGTGTGTGTCTATGTGTGTGTGTGAGCGTGTGTCTGTGTGTGTGTGTGTGTGTGTGTGTATATGTGTGTGTGTGCATGTGTGTGTGTGTGTGTGTATGCTAGTGTGTGTGTGTGTGTGCTCAGTGTGTGTGTGTGTGTGTGTGTGTGTGTGTGTGTGTGTGTGTGTCTATGTGAGTGTGTCTATGTGTGTGTGTGTGTGTGTGTGTGTGTCTATGTGAGTGTGTCTATGTGTGTGTGTGTGTGTGTCTATGTTTTTTTTTTAAAGGATTATTTAGATAGGGACAGATACAAAAAACATAGATAAGCTTCAACAGTCATCTGATGTGTGTATCACAGGGTTTTTGAAATAAAAAGAAATGAAATGAAAATGGAAGGACAGTGAGAGCACAGCGTAAAAACTAAATATGAGAGCAGACTGTTCCTGAATTAGCCACAGTTTGGTATGTTATTTAAAGTGTCTACTGTTGGAAACATGTCAGTGGTCGGGCAGACAGTCCATCATTCTGCCCCTTGTACTGAAAATGCAGTTTGGGAAATGATGTTCTACAGACAGGGATGCTACTGTCGCCTTAACGCTGCTGGGTGCTGGTTCTGGTACCACTTTGCTGTTTCATTATTGTTCTGCAAAGGGGGAGCAGCGTTATTGAGGCATTTGAAGACCAATGTCTGTGTGTGTGTGTGTGTGTGTGTGTGTGTGTGTGTATGACCTCTGACCTCTCCTTGAAGTCCTCTGCGTTGGCCTGAACATTCTCCGTCTGCAGCATCAGCCGAGCGTTGTCCAGGATCGCTTCACTGACCTGCAGGAAAAACAGGAAACCAGAGAACTGAAAGCAGCTGTACACACACACACACACACACACACACACACACACACACACACACACACACACACACATAGTGCGTTTCACTATCTTTGTGGGGACCCGTCATTGACATAATGCATTCCCTAGCCCCTTACCCTAACCTTAACCATCACCACTAAATGCCTAACCTTAACCCTTACCCTCACCCTAACCAGAACCTCATTCTAACCCTAATCCTAAAACCAGGTCTTAACCCTCAAACACACCTTTAACCTTGGGGGGTCCAGCATTTTGGGCCCACAAAGCTGTCGGGACCCCACAACCTCACGGTTTTTGGACCCCACGAATATAGTAAAACAAGAACACACACACAGAGACACACACAGACACACACAGACACACACACACACACACACACACACACACACACACACTGACGCACACACACACACACACACACACACACACACACACACAGTCTGGTAACTTTAGACAACATAGGGAACCAAACGGGAGCAGGACGGGATTTGGGAGTTTTTCTCTTGGGATTTTGTAGGACAGGATGTTTTTGGGGGGGCAGTCACTTAATTGGGATGTGACGGGAGTATTTTTGTGGGCTCGGGACGGGATGG
>NW_027595516.1:57500-76819 GCF_031162955.1 Sander vitreus | reverse complement strand
TTTGGGGGAGGACAGTCTATTGGACAGGACAAAGCTGGGTACTTTCAGTGTCAAACCTTCCACATATTAGAAGCATAAATTAAGATTGTCCCAACCTGAGTCTCATAGCCTTCAACCATTTGGTGACGTGGTCCGGGGAGATGGAGTTCTCCAGCCTTGACATGACGTCAGGCAACATCAGCAGCATGGAGTAGGGGCCGTTGAAGGGGAGCTGAAGGACCGTCGTGTCCAGCTCATAGTCTTCATAGATATGAAAACGATGCTCCAGATTCATCATGACGGCTGGAACCTGGAAGATGATCATTTCAGAAAAAAGAAAAAAGTAGGGCGTTACTAAAAAAAGAGTTCATACATCTTCCGTCAAAACACCAAACACGGCCGGACCCAAGAGTCACAGACCCGATCGACAACGATTTTATAACAGATTGCCATTGACAAAGAAAACCGAACTTTGTCTTATCTAATGTAGCGCTAGTAGCCTTCTTCCCAGTGCCTTGCCATGGGGATATAATCCATCCCCCTTGTCAACGGGAGCCTTTTCCTTTAAATGTAAGCGAACCAAAAACGAGAGATGCACTGAATCCAGGATCGGGCTTCGGCTGAATATTGGGCTTTTTGACGTGGTTTGGTTTCTGCCGAACCTTAGAATTTTAACCACCGAACCCTACACGTGCTATGCGCGTCGACGTAATGGCGGCGCTGTCGATTACGGGAAGGTGTTTACGTAGGTGGAGGGTTCAATGCAGCAGGCTGTGAGAAAGTGGAAATGGAACTGGTGAGCAGAAAGTGTTGTTTGGCAGTACTTTCAGTCAAAAGAAGGCCATTCAAGTCCAGCTACATGTTCAATTAACAATGCTGATTTGAGCATTCCCACCAGACACACCCTCTAGGTTGAGACTGAACCCAATGTTTACAACGTCTGGCTCTGCCCCTGTTAATTACTGGGACGCAAATCCATTCAGAATTAAGAGTGAAAATCTGAACCTTGGTGTTCGCGTCCACGTTGAAGTCGTCCTGCTTGGTGAGCTCAGGGTCAAACGAAGTCGCCCACTTTCCTGTCAGACAACGAGCAGAAATAAAACTTCTGGTTTGATACGTTCAATTTATCAAAAATATATAAACAGATCTTACATTAGATTACAGACTGACTACATCTCATCCCACAGGACCTTCTTACCTTTGTAGTAGATGTAGCTGATGAGATACATGACTGTGTTTGGATCCAGGCTTCCCACCAGCTTGTCAATCTTCCCGTTGGTCTTCTCCTCCACGTACTTATTGATGGTATCAGCACTTTCTGTGGTTTGGCTGAAGTCCACATTGAACCCATCTGCGAAGTATGACTGCTTCAGGGTCTGCAGGAACTCCGGCTTTGGCTTGAAGCTGTTGTCCACAAACACGGCGGTCCCTTTGCTGGCGTCCTGAGACGGGTTGTTGGCCCTCTGGAGCAACGTCTGGAAGGCCTGGTCCACGTCAGTCTGCGTCAGGGAGCTGATGAAGCCCAGACCACTGAAAAGCTGACGGTGCGTCTCCCCCTGCGCTCCCACGGACAACGCAGCCAAGGCGGCCGACACACTAGCCGGGGAGAAGAAGATATTCTTTCCCCGTGAGTCAGCATCAGCTGCTAACTTCCTGTAGAGTCGGAAGGAAAACTCTTTGTTTGCTTTGTTCACCAGGGAGACGCTGTTGGCGCTGCAGACGCAGATCACCGCTGATAGGACCCAGAGACCCAGGGCTGTATGCATCATCATGGTGAACTAAGACAAAAGTTCAAAAGTTCAGCTCCATTGTTTTAATGAGGAATCTGATTGAACAGTGGTATTTTTTCAAGCTGGACCTATATTTCCCTAATAATTTTTGTCCCAAGTGACTGAACGCTGTAACCAGCAGCTGTGAACCAGGCTGCTATGTAACCTTGCAGGATTGGTTTTCCACTGTTCTAACAATCACCACTCTGGTTTGGTTGAACTAAACACTTAATTCACCCATTTACATGTGGAAATACACTGGCTCTATACACACTAAAAGTACTGAGGTGTGACTCTCCCAAGCAATTACACCAGTCACACTTCAGAAAGGCAGTCTGGCTTCTTACCTCTCCGACCAGAGAAACAACTCAAACTGGTGCAATACCAATTAGACTTAAAGTAACAAAAGGCTAACCCAAAAATTAAACATTACGAGAACTCTGTCACGAACCAGCTCACCTTCAAGCTTAAAAACAAACCTTTTCTGGATGTGAAGATTGAGAGAGATCTCCAGAACTGAATCTCCAGCCCTCTTTAAAGGACAAAGAGTCAATCAAGCAAATGTGAACCAGGTGTAGACTAACACACCTCTGCCTGCCTCCTTCTTCATCTTCTTCTTTTTTGTATGGTGGTTGGGAACCAGCTTTTTGGAGCATTACCGCCACCATCTGTACTGGAGTGTGGATCATGAGGCCAACCTACACCTTCTTAAATCCTTTTTAATAACCCAGTTATCTTCAAACAAGAAAACAAAAAAAGAAAACAAATGTCACCAGATCCTCTTTGCAGTATATCCTATAAATGTCCATACTTCAAACCTTCAGAAATGAGAACAGCCATGCAACTATCTGATGACTTTTTCAGCATTATAAATCAATCAGACAGAGTTTTGCACAAAGCGCACCCCAACACACAACACACACAACACACACACACAACAAACACACACAACACACACACACACAAACACACACACACACACACACACACCTTTTATACATTGTCGTGTTTCTTTAGAAATAAACAACGGACAAATAGAGTCTTTAAACGCTTCAGATGTAAAGGTATTCTCTGTCAAAGTGACGTCAGAATGAATGGGAGTCAATGGGATGCTAACGGTATGCTAACGGGAGGTGATGGCTTGTTAGCATCAAACTGGCGCCATAGGAGCTACGCGTTGTGAGGAGAAGCTGACCCCCTTGGAAAATATGGAGTCACAGGATGTGATGTACGGAGATGAAGTGCCCAAAAAGACCGCCTTCTTTGGATGTATCAACCAACGTAACCAACTCAGATTAGACTGCTCTTTGGCCGGTGTTTGTCAGTGTAGTCTATATCCAAGATGTTTCATTTCCGGGATTGTTCAGGTTCAGATTGTCGCTCATTTTCGACTGGATGTACGTAACTTTCCTCTTCTTTTGTCTTGGCGTTCTAAACTCTGGTGGGTTTATGAGGACTATGGTTAAAGTGGCTATATGTAACCTTCAGTTTGTCCCTTTGGACAAAACCGGGTCTCACTGTCAACATGTCACGAGGCAAAGAATTAAGAGTTTGTCGTAGCAACCAACATAATAATAATAAATATATATATATATATATATATATATATATATATATATAGTTAGCGACTGGCAGGAAAGCCATAACACGAAAATGGTTACAGTCCGAATCTCCAACAAAGACTGACTGGATCAATATTGTGATCAAAGTATGGAGAAAATTGCTATTTCGTTAAATAAACGGGCTAATAAATACTGGCAATACTGGGGAAAATGGATTGTGTTTGTCACTTTGGGCTGATTAATGATCATTTACTGCATTGAACTGACACGTATTAGTGTAAAGTTTGTATGCAGTACTGCATAGGTGACCAAGTGTTTGTTCTGTGTCTTAAAGAAAAATAAAGTATACAAAAAAAAGAAAATAGTAGGCCAACACAGACTGAAAAGGAATAAAATGTCAGCGCTTAATGGAAGGGGGGACGTCATCTAATGTTGGTTACTGACGTACAACCATATCGCGCATTGTAAAGTTATTTTATGAATGAAATAGACTTATTACATACCTGAGGGCCAATTCCGGGTCGGTTTCAATCCTGTAATTGTCTCCATCTGTTGAAAGCCCGACCGTGTGTCACTCACGTTGTCGCCCGTCATCTTTCCTTTCCCTTTAAGCTTTTAGTTCTTTGTTTAATTTCCTTCTTTCCTGTGATGGTCCTGCCCCAGTATCAGCCATAACGACAGCAGATACCTTCTGAGATAACATTAAAATACAGTTAAGGCATATATAAAGAAATCTGCTTCTTTTTCCCTGGCTGGATACGTTAACGCAGGCTTTTCCGGTGTTACACCGAAATCTGTGACCCTTCAGAATGTATTACTGTCGGGCCGTCTACCTGCCGAAAATCATTCTGTGAATTGGTGGGAAAAATCGTACCCGGAGTCTCGTTTGCTGTTACAGGTAATTTATGATCAAACGCATTCTCATGAACAGGTCCGTATGATATCGCATGAAAATGTACATCCTATGAAATTAGGAGACCGCCAGCTGGTCACGTGACGCTGGCTGGTCACATGACGCCAGCAGCCTACGAGCTCCAGGACGCCGAGCGGCATGTTGCTAGTTCTTTAAGCCGCTCCAGAGCATCCTACCGCCGGCTATATGTCCTCTGTTAATTCAGCGGTAGTTGGTGGTTCAGTCAAAACAGATGACAGTGAGCAGAGCACCGCGAGCTACCACTTGTTTCGGCTGAGATTACAGTTAAATTTAGTCCACAAAATGAGCATTGAAGTATCTTCATTCTGAGTCTAGACAGGACATAGTGTATGAAATAATGCAACTAGCTAACAACCTGCTAAAGTCTGGTATTAGTACTACATTTATATGGGTACCAGCTCATATAGGTGTAAGAGGTAATGAATTGGAAGATAAATGTGCGAAGAAAGCAGCAGAGAAGCCTGATATAGAGGTGGATATTAAATACGGTAAAGCTGAAGTCAAACAGATGGTGGCGGTAATGCTCCAAAAAGCTGGTTCCCAACCACCATACAAAAAAGAAGAAGATGAAGAAGGAGGCAGGCAGAGGTGTGGTAGTCTACACCTGGTTCACATTTGCTTGATTGACTCTTTGTCCTTTAAAGAGGGCTGGAGATTCAGTTCTGGAGATCTCTCTCAATCTTCACATCCAGAAAAGGTTTGTTTTTGAGGTTTGTCTATGTTGTTGTTCACTCATGCACTCCCTCCACCACTGATGATACTAATTGGTATTGCACCAGTTTGGTGTTGCTTATTTGCATTGAGTTGTTTCTCTGGTCGGAGAGGTAAGAAGCCTGAGTTGTGACTGGTATAATTGTTTGGGTGATTCACACATCAGGACTTTTAGCGTGTATAGAGCCAGCATATCTCCACCAGACTCCATGTAAATAATCAGGACTTTTAGCATGTATAGAGCCAGCATATCTCCACCAGACTCCATGTAAATAATCAGGACTTTTAGTGTGTATAGAGCCAGCATATCTCCACATGTAAATGGGTGAATTAAGGGTTTATTTCAACCAAACCAGAGTGGTGATTGTTGGAACAGTGGAAAGATGAGCCAAGACGGCTTTAGCTAGTTTTAATTAGTTTCTGTCCACTTTGAATGAAGTGTCTTTTACGATAATAGAAGTACTGATTATTTACATGGAGTTTGGTGGAGATATGCTGGCTCTATACATCGCTAAAAAGTATAGAGGTGTGACTCTCCCAAGCAATTACACCAGTCACACTTCAGAAAGGCAGTCTGGCTTCTTACCTCTCCGACCAGAGAAACAACTTATACTGGTGCAATACCAATTAGACTTAAAGGAAAAAAAGGCTAACCCAAAAACTAAACATTACGAGAACTCTGTCACGAACCAGCTCAACTTCAAGCTCAAAAACAAACCTTTTCTGGATGTGAGGATTGAGAGAGATCTCCAGAACTGAATCTCCAGCCCTCTTTAAAGGACAAAGAGTCAATCAAGCAAATGTGAACCAGGTGTAGACTAACACACCTCTGCCTGCCTCCTTCTTCATCTTCTTCTTTTTTGTATGGTGGTTGGGAACCAGCTTTTTGGAGCATTACCGCCACCATCTGTACTGGAGTTTGGCTCATGAGGCCAACCTACACCTTCTTAAATCCTTTTTAATAACCCAGTTATCTTCAAACAAGAAAACAAAAAAAGAAAACAAATGTCACCAGATCCTCTTTGCAGTATATCCTATAAATGTCCATACTTCAAACCTTCAGAAATGAGAACAGCCATGCAACTATCTGATGACTTTTTCAGCATTATAAATCAATCAGACAGAGTTTTGCACAAAGTGCGTCCCAACACACAACACACACACACACACACACAACACACACACACACACACACACACACACACACACACACACCTTTTATACATTGTCGTGTTTCTTTAGAAATAAACAACGGACAAATAGAGTCTTTAAACGCTTCAGATGTAAAGGTATTCTCTGTCAAAGTGACGCCAAAATGAATGGGAGTCAATGGGATGCTAACGGGATGCTAACGGGAGGTGATGGCTTGTTAGCATCAAAATGGCGCCATAGGAGCTACGCGTTGTGAGGAGAAGCTGACCCCCTTGGAAAATATGGAGTCACAGGATGTGATGTACGGAGATGAAGTGCCCAAAAAGACCGCCTTCTTTGGATGTATCAACCAACGTAACCAACTCAGATTAGACTGCTCTTTGGCCGGTGTTTGTCAGTGTAGTCTATATCCAAGATGTTTCATTTCCGGGATTGTTCAGGTTCAGATTGTCGCTCATTTTCGACTGGATGTACGTAACTTTCCTCTTCCTTTGTCTTGGCGTTCTAAACTCCGGTGGGTTTATGAGGACTATGGTTAAAGTGGCTATATGTAACCTTCAGTTTGTCCCTTTGGACAAAACCGGGTCTCACTGTCAACATGTCACGAGGCAAAGAATTAAGAGTTTGTCGTAGCAACCAACATAATAACAATAAATATATATATATATATATAGTTAGCGACTGGCAGGAAAGCCATAACACGAAAATGGTTACAGTCCGTATCTCCAACAAAGACTGACTGGATCAATATTGTAATCAAAGTATGGAGAAAATTGCTATTTCGTTAAATAAACGGGCTAATAAATACTGGCAATACTGGGGAAAATGGATTGTGTTTGTCACTTTGGGCTGATTAATGATCATTTACTGCATTGAACCGACACGTATTAGTGTAAAGTTTGTATGCAGTACTGCATAGGTGACCAAGTGTTTGTTCTGTGTCTTAAAGAAAAATAAAGTATAAAAAAAAGAAAATAGTAGGCCATAGTAGGCCACAGACTGAAAGGAATAAAATGTCAGCGCTTAATGGAAGGGGGGACGTCATCTAATGTTGGTTACTGACGTACAACCATATCGCGCATTGTAAAGTTATTTTATGAATGAAATAGACTTATTACATACCTGAGGGCCAATTCCGGGTCGGTTTCAATCCTGTAATTGTCTCCATCTGTTGAAAGCCCGACCGTGTGTCACTCACGTTGTCGCCCGTCATCTTTCCTTTCCCTTTAAGCTTTTAGTTCTTTGTTTAATTTCCTTCTTTCCTGTGATGGTCCTGCCCCAGTATCAGCCATAACGACAGCAGATACCTTCTGAGATAACATTAAAATACAGTTAAGGCATATATAAAGAAATCTGCTTCTTTTTCCCTGACTGGATACGTTAACGCAGGCTTTTCCGGTGTTACACCGAAATCTGTGACCCTTCAGAATGTATTCCTGTCGGGCCGTCTACCTGCCGAAAATCATTCTGTGAATTGGTGGGAAAAATCGTACCCGGAGTCTCGTTTGCTGTTACAGGTAATTTATGATCAAACGCATTCTCATGAACAGGTCTGTATGATATCGCATGAAAATGTACATCCTATGAAATTAGGAGACCGCCAGCTGGTCACGTGACGCTGGCTGGTCACATGACGCCAGCAGCCTACGAGCTCCAGGACGCCGAGCGGCATGTTGCCAGTTCTTTAAGCCGCTCCAGAGCATCCTACCGCCGGCTATATGTCCTCTGTTAATTCAGCGGTAGTTGGTGGTTCAGTCAAAACAGATGACAGTGAGCAGAGCACCGCGAGCTACCACTTGTTTCGGCTGAGATTACAGTTAAATTTAGTCCACAAAATGAGCATTGAAGTATCTTCATTCTGAGTCTAGACAGGACATAGTGTATGAAATAATGCAACTAGCTAACAACCTGCTTAAGTCTGGTATTAGTACTACATTTATATGGGTACCAGCTCATATAGGTGTAAGAGGTAATGAATTGGAAGATAAATGTGCGAAGAAAGCAGCAGAGAAGCCTGATATAGAGGTGGATATTAAATACGATAAAACTGAAGTCAAACAGATGGTGGCGGTAATGCTCCAAAAAGCTGGTTCCCAACCACCATACAAAAAAGAAGAAGATGAAGAAGGAGGCAGGCAGAGGTGTGGTAGTCTACACCTGGTTCACATTTGCTTGATTGACTCTTTGTCCTTTAAAGAGGGCTGGAGATGCAGTTCTGGAGATCTCTCTCAATCCTCACATCCAGAAAAGGTTTGTTTTTGAGGTTTTGTCTATGTTATTATTCACTCATGCACTCCCTCCACCACTGATGATACTAATTGGTATTGCACCAGTTTGGTTTTGCTGATTTGCATTGAGTTGTTTCTCTGGTCGGAGAGGTAAGAAGTCTGAGTTGTGACTGGTATAATTGTTTAGGTGATTCACACATCAGGACTTTTAGCGTGTATAGAGCCAGCATATCTCCACCAGACTCCATGTAAATAATCAGGACTTTTAGCGTGTATAGAGCCAGCATATCTCCACCAGACTCCATGTAAATAATCAGGACTTTTAGTGTGTATAGAGCCAGCATATCTCCACATGTAAATGGGTGACTTAAGGGTTTATTTCAACCAAACCAGAGTGGTGATTGTTGGAACAGTGGAAAGATGAACCAAGACGGCTTTAGCTAGTTTTAATAAGTTTCTGTCCACTTTGAATGAAGTGTGTTTTACGATGATAAAAGTCCTGATTATTTACATGGAGTCTGGTGGGTTTGGTGATTTCGGGGTCGTTTCATGTTAAACTAAAAGGATCTTACTCTTTAACATAGATCTACTTTTGTAGGGATCCTTTCCATAATGTTGTCAGGCACTTAGAATAATCTGAGTCTGTCAGCAGCAACAACTGAATTTTTAGTGGACGCTGACTGATGCTGAATATTTGTTCTGTAGGGTAACATTACAGCTTGGTTCACAGCTTCATGATACAGCATTCTCTGTTAATACTGGACCAGTTTCAAAAGTTTTTTATACTAAACCTTCAGAAAATACATCCAGTACAAAATCAGTGTCCTCATTAAAACAAACATCGAAGCTGAACTTTTGAACTTTTTGTCTTAGTTCACCATGATGATGCATACAGCCGTGGGTCTCTGGGTCCTATCAGCGGTGATCTGCGTCTGTAGCGCCAACAGCGTCTCCCTGGTGAACAAAGCAAACAAAGTGTTTTCCTTCCGGCTCTACAGGAAGTTAGCCGGTCATGCTGACTCACAGGGAACGAATATCTTCTTCTCCCCGGCTAGTGTATCGGCCGCCTTGGCTGCGTTGTCCGTGGGAGCGCAGGGGGAGACGCACCGTCAGCTTTTCAGTGGTCTGGGCTTCAACCGCTCCCTCTTGACGCAGACAGATGTGGACCGGGCCTTTCAGACGTTGCTCCAGAGGGCCAACAACACATCTCAGGACGCCAGCAAAGGGACCGCCGTGTTCGTGGACGAACAGTTCAAGCTGAAACCGGAGTTCCTGCAGACCCTGAAGCAGTCGTACTTCGCAGATGGGTTCAATGTGGACTTCAACAAAACCACAGAAAGTGCTGATACCATCAATAAGTACGTGTTGGAGAAGACCAACGGGAAGATTGACAAGCTGGTGGAAGATGTGGATCCAAACACAGTCATGTATCTCATCAGCTACATCTCTTACAAAGGTAAGAAGGTCCTGTGGGATGAGATCTAGTCAGCCTGTAATCTAATGTAAGATCTGTTTATATATTATGTTAAATTGAACGTATCAAACCAGAAGTTTTATTTCTGCTTGTCTGACAGGAAAGTGGGCGACTTCGTTTGACCCTGAGCTCACCAAGCAGGACGACTTCAACGTGGACGCGAACACCAAGGTTCAGATTTTCACTCCTAATTCTGAATGGATTTGTGTCCCAGTAATTAACAGGGGCAGAGCCAGACGTTGTAAACATTGGGTTCAGTCTCCACCTAGAGGGTGTGTCTGGTGGGAATGCTCAAATCAGCATTGTTAATTGAACATGTATCTGGACTTGAATGGCCTTTTGACTGAAAGTACTGCCAAACAACACTTTCTGCTCACTTTTTCCACTTCCTCACAGCCTGCTGCATTGAACCCTCCACCTACGTAAACACCTTCCCGTAATCGACAGCGCCGCCATTACGTCGACGCGCATTGCACGTGTAGGGTTCGGTGGTTAAAATTCTAAGGTTCGGCAGAAACCAAACCACGTCAAAAAGCCCAATATTCAGCCGAAGCCCGATCCTGGATTCGGTGCATCTCTTGTTTTTGTTCGCTTACGTTTAAAGGAAAAGGCTCCCGTTGACAAGGGATGGGATTATATCCCCATGGCAAGGCACTGGGAAGAAGGCTACTAGCGCTACATTAGATAAGACAAGTTTGGTTGTCTTTGTCAATCTGTTATAAAATCGTTGTCGATCGGGTGTGTGACTCTTGGGTCCGGCCGTGTTTGGTGTTTTGACGGAAGATGTATGAACTTTTTTTTTTTTTTTAATAACGCCCCACTTTTTTCTTTTTTCTGAAATGATCATCGTCCAGGTTCCAGCCGTCATGATGAATCTGAAGCATCGTTTTCATATCTATGAAGACTATGAGCTGGACACGACGGTCCTTCAGCTCCCCTTCAACGGCCCCTACTCCATGCTGCTGATGTTGCCTGACGTCATGTCAAGGCTGGAGAACGCCATCTCCCCAGACCACGTCACCAAATGGTTGAAGGCTATGAGACTCAGGTTGGGACAATCTTAATTTATGCTTCTAATATGTGGAAGGTTTGACACTGAAAGTACCCAGCTTTGTCCTGTCCAATAGACTGTCCTCCCCCAAAAAAAATGGAAATATGCTGGCTCTATATACACCCTAAAAGTACCAGTATTTGAAATTGAAAATTTGGTGATTGTGATTTCAGGGCTGTTTAATGTTAAACTAAAAGGATCTTACTCTTTAACTAAAAGGTCTGTCTGTAGGGATAAGGCCCTCATAGCCAAATGAAACTCCTGCCCTAGTCAGATTCAATGACTGGCTCTCTTCCCCCCCCCGTTTTTAGGAGATATGATGTATATATTCCAAAGTTCTCCATCAAGACTTCCTACAACCTCAACAATGTGCTGTCAGAAATGGGAATGACAGACATGTTTGGTGATCGTGCAAATTTGAGAGGCATTTCAGAGGAGCAAGGACTGGCAGTCTCAGAAGTAAGTAAACGGAGCATGGGTTTTATTTCAATCATCTTCCTGTTGTCTCACTTTCTCTGCGTTGCACCGCAGGTTGTGCACAAAGCTACGCTGGACGTGGATGAGGCCGGAGCCACCGCTGCAGCAGCCACAGGCATCGGGATCTCACTGACTGCCCTCCCGGCCCCAGCCCCTGTGTTGAAGTTCAATAGTCCATTCATGGTCCTCATCACTGAACGCAACACGGAGGAAATCCTCTTCTTGGGCAAGATTATCAACCCAACCATCTGATCATCACTTGGTGTTTGCTCGAGCACAGCTGTTGCAGCTCATATAAAGGAGTCAGAAAAACTTGCTTTGTTGTCTCGTGCTTTATTGAGTGAACAGTTTTTTTATTTTTATATATTTATCTTTGAAGATTAAATGTAGGGATAAAATATGATCAACTTGCATAAACATTTAGTATTCATTTAGAACGGATCAGATTTAAAAAAGAAATGCAATAGAAATGAACACTGAGCGCCCACTTTTTGAACTGCTCTGGTTCAAGTAAAAGTACTACTTCCACACTGTAAAAGTTCTTCATTGGACATGTTCAGTAAAAGTCCATAAGTATCATCAGGTAAAACTACTTAATGCAGATAAATCTTCACATCTCAGAAACTGGGAACAGTTGATTTCATACCGACTTACATCTCCTACAAGAGCAGAAACTCTCACAACCTCACAGCTCGGGGTCAGTCTACCTTCGATGGTTTAGACATTGTGGCTAATCTAAATACTTATAGAGGAAATGGATTTTTTTTTTTTAAAGTGGATGGGACAGAACTAGAGTGACTGCTCTGGTCAAAGGCTGACGCTACACTGGATTGCTGGCTTGAATGTGTAAGAAGTAGGAATAGTTCAGAAAGTGAGACTGAGTTTATTTGGTATGAATGTCAGAAGTTAAATAAAACATGTTTGAAAGATGAGCAATAAGTTTTTAGGAAAAGCTGACTAAACTGGAAATCTCTTAAATGTGTAAGAAGTAAAAGTTAATTAGCTCTGTGTACCAACTTTAGTCAAGGGTTGCCATGACTTCTGTCTCAGTTACTTTCACTGAGATGAGGCTCTGGAGCACCATTAAACCTCCTGCTTCTAGCTCAAACAGTTCTATTGCTTAATGTTTAATACCGTAAGAGAGAGGACACCCTGCTGAACATCCTGTGGAACAATGGTGTGTACTGTTAAAAAATGTGAGGACAGTAGCAGGCAGAAGAAGGCCTGTTGCTGTTATTCTCCAGGTATTTCTGGAACCAGTTAATACAGGATAATGTACTTACTGAGTCAAAAGCCACCTGGCTCTTGATGGCAAGTTGGCTAAAGGATGAGGGGGGAGCATGGCATCAAGATGTCTTGTATAGCAAACAAGTGACAAGTCGTTAAGTTAAAGCTGCATTTTGTACACAGTATACAACTTGTGTTATAGTGGAATGTGGATAAATCAGAAAAATAGTATACAAGCGGGCAATTCCTAATCATGCTGAACGTTTTGATGTTTGAATAACGTTTCTGTGTTGATAAAAGGATACAGAAGAATAATAAAGATATAGAATAACATAGGTACAATAAACACCAAATGTAGCTCAGCGTAAATTCTGTCAGGGAGACTTCAATTACGTTTTCTCTCTTCTCTTTAACTGATCAGCTGGGTGGTGGGTGTCACGTTTCGGTAAACCAATCAGAATCGGGCACGTATGTTCAAGCCAATCACAGCATGACTACCATGTTTTAAATCATTTCTCTCTCCTGCTTCTGTCAGTTGTCTTTTCAGACGAGAGTGCGACCCACCTCCTCCTCTTCTACCTCCAGGCATTGTCAACCACGGTGTATTCGGTCTTCTCCCGGCTGACGGCTCCAGTTTGGTTTTCATCTGGTCTGTGGGTTTTTTGTCACCACCACCAGTGTCTAGACTCCATTGGGGGATATGTTTGGTTTTCCTAAACCTTAGAAATATATAGATACGCCTTTTACAATGGAGTCTAATCTCCAAAGTTTACGTATGTACTTAATTTGCACTTATAACTTACTAATAAATGTTTGCATATCTGCAACGAAGTCTCTCCTGATTGAAATACCGTCTTGGTTCATCTTTCCACTGTTCCAACAATCACCACTCTGGTTTAGTTGAAATAAACCCTTAATTCACCCATTTACATGTGGAGATATGCTGGCTCTATACACGCTAAAAGTCCTGATTATTTACATGGAGTCTGGTGGAAATATGCTGGCTCTATACACGAATGACATTAACCTGGATGCTGTCATCTATAATGCTGTTTTCTTAATAATTAATATGCTTAGTTGTTTTCCATTTCTTTAATATATGAAATTGTCAATACAGCTTGAGAAACTCCATGCCATTGGATACAAGGCAGTGCTTCTTCTTGAAAAGAAGAACAAGAAGAAGGAGGAGAAGTGTGACATTTTAACTCCACGGTGCACACTTACCTCATATGCCAAGGACTATCTTACAAAGATAGTGTCTTTTTTTGAGTACCTTTGTGAAGGTGAGATGCATGCACTGTACTTTTGAAGTCACAGTTCACATGTTGTGTTTGGTAGGCAAAATACGTTATCAGTGTTTAAATCTTAAAGGGATGGTTCACCACTTAACCTTCCCAACATTCATATTGGGCATTCTCTCTTCCCTCTTCTGCTATCTCCATTATCTATTTTGCTGGGTACCATTACTGCATCCGGGCCTTAGTGCTGCCCAAGACAAGCTGTGATTGGTTTAAAGAAATACATAAAAGCCAGAACGGTTTTACCCCTAGCCCAGAAGGTTGACTCATGGAGCCATACTCCACATATACAGTGCTGACACAGCACTGTGGTGATAGCTCTTGCTATGCAAGACTAGCACAACATTGGATCAACTCTTTTTAAAACAATTTAAGTTGCAGTGGCTGCTTCTTTCTACCCAAATGTTGTAAAACAACATGTGCCCGTATTTTGTTTTAGATACAGCCAGACTGAACTCCCAAACCAATTTGTAAGACAACTGACTCAACAACATTTGCACCAGCATTGTGTTTGTTGTATAAAAATGGAAATCCCTTAAATGATTTCCCTTCATGGACTCTATTCCTATTTGCTGTGCAAAATTTGGAGCATTATCAATAAATGATAGAGAAATAAATGAATTACTAGTTTTCTGCTGCTGGATGCTTATGCTGGATGTATGATCATTGGGGACATACATGCATCATCTTTGTACACTGGATGCGTGGCTTGAGTGTGGCGTTTCTGTTGCGTCTTTACACACCAGAAAGGTGTCTGACGTGGCGCTGCTGCTACTACTGCTGCTGCTGCTGCTGCTACTGCTACTGCTGCTGCTGCTGCTGCTGCTACTACTGCTACTACTGCTGCTGCTGCTGCTACTACTGCTACTGCTGCTGCTACTACTGCTGCTGCTGCTGCTGCTGCTGCTGCTACTGCTACTGCTGCTGCTGCTGCTGCTGCTACTGCTGCTACCGCTGCTGCTACTGCTGCCACTGCTGCCGCTGCCGCTGCTACCGCTGCCGCTGCTGCTGCTGCTGCTACTGCTGCTGCTGCTGCTACTACTGCTGCTACTGCTGCTGCTGCTGCTGCTGCTGCTGCTGCTGCTGCTGCTACTACTGCTGCTGCTGCTGCTGCTGCTGCTGCTGCTGCTACTACTACTGCTACTACTGCTGCTGCTGCTGCTGCTGGGGGGCATTTGGGTTAATGGCGTCGGCACATGCAGCTCAACATCACGTCTCCTTAAGTCCTCTGATATTTCCTCATTTATGTCATCAACACATCCATGATTCATGGAGATGTTGTGTAAAACAAGGTCATGTTTTTCCTTGTATTCATGTATGGTTTGCAAAAATGGGAACTGCTGTGTCCGTGAGATGAGAGAAGCAACGTGTATGTGCGGTGTGCACGCCCCTTAAAATAGCATCTGAATAACGCGCCACTGACTTTAGACGAGGTTGAACTGAACTGTTTTCTGAAACTGTAAAATAGCACTAGGGAACGTTTGCGCCTCCACACGCCCCCGAGAGCGCAAGTTCATTCCCTAATTTACCGACGTGAGTCTGTGGAGGGAAAAGTCAGCTGTGCGTCGGGTGCAAAATAGGAATGATACATGCGTTGGTGTACAAAGTCAATTGCGCTGGGTGCAAGATAGGGCCCGTAGTGTGTAAGGGCATGATTTAACAATAACTACCGTAGTTTCTACCAATGCCAACCTGCCAAGACCTCTTGCCACCCCATGTAGAATTGTCTAGATCCGCCACTGTTCCACAATAATAAAGTCTGCACACAAAAAAACAGTCACTTGCATCCCTCAGCTTGTGTTTCTGTCTATGAAACACCAGGGGGCGCCGTCGGGAAACTATACTGGCTGTGTATTATTCAAGTAAAAATAGATAGATAGACTTCATAAATCCCAAATTGGTAAATGACTGTTAGAGCAGCAAGTTACAGGGAGACACGCACGCACGCACACACACACACACACACACACACACACACACACACACACACACACACACACACACACACACACACACACACACACACACACACACACACACACACACACACACAGCGTCTCTGGCTTGACGCAGCCGTGACGCAGAGGCCCAGCCCTTTTTGATGACGCAGCAGCAGGGCAGGGAGGGAGGAGGGAGGGGGCGCGCTGCTGTCCTTTGGGGTGCGCGCACACGGCTCTGCTGTTGTAACGTGAAAGCTGCGGTGTTCCTGCTGTGTGTAACCCGCTGGATACAGCCCGCCGTACGGACCCGGTTCGCTCCAGATCCCCCGGCGGAATCCCCTCCGCACCGGAGAGACTCCGCAGCCGAACCCCGCCGCATGGAAAGCGTCTGGACTACAAATGCGCGCACCACAACAAGAAGAACCATGCCTAGCTGTAACGTTACATCGCATGCAAATCTGTCACATCCTGTTGTATCCATTACGACTTTGATATGAGAGGAATCTGCGACGAGCAGTGAAGAAACAACCGCCGCCGAAGGACGTTTGTTTCTGCTGCAGATTTCTCTCTTGTGGATCCGGAAACCTCTGCATCTGGGATTGTGTGGTTTTTTTTGTTTGTTTTTTGATGGAGCTGGAGAACATAGTAGCCAACACTGTACTGCTTAAAGCCAGAGAGGGTAAGTTGGTACAAACAGTAAGTAGCTCAGGCCTGCTGGCTGTCACGTTTTGTGCATAAAAAGGTGAAATAAACCGTAAAGATGCCTGCGGACTGTTCGGCTCTACAGCAGGGAAACACTAGCCTACGGTCTGATTAGGCAACAACACAGAGATCAACACAACAACACAGAGATCAACACAACAACACAGAGATCAACACAACAACACAGAGGTCAACACAACAACACAGAGGTCAACACAACAACACAGAGATCAACACAACAACACAGAGATCAACACAACAACACAGAGGTCAACACAACAACAACAACAACACAGAGATCAACAATAGTAACTCATTATTTTGAGATATATATAATAATAATAATAATAATAATAATAATAATACAGACATGAACATGTCCTAGTGAAGGTGATCAAAGTCAGTCTCATGGCTCTGTTTATCCTCCCGGAGTTTGACGGATCATTTGCGTTTTCCTACAAATGTAAAGGAGGGGAATGTGAAGGAATGTGAATCTTTGGCAACACTATAGGTCTACTTTATACACACTGGAGCAGGGAAGAAGTGTTTCCATCAGTCTAAAGATGAGACTGATGCACAGAGAGAGATTCTGGGCATCATGTCTGAGAGAAGACATGTATTCTGGCTGTAGTCTGGAATATATAGTATATATAAGTATATGTGAAACATATAAATTACCAGTTATCTTGAGAAAGCCTGGGAGATGATTTGTAGATGAGGATTTGTTGTTTGTATATACTGTTTGTTTTTGTTGGTCAATGGTGCGTTCACTTCCCGCTGCCTCAAGATAGCAATACTCCCAGAATGCACCTGAACACACCTCCCTGTAAGACCAGCATGCCCAGAATGCACCTGAACACACCTTTCTGTAAGACCAGCACGCCCAGAATGCACCTGAACACACCTCTCTGTAAGACCAGCACGCCCAGAATGCACCTGAACACACCTCCCTGTAAGACCAGCACGCCCAGAATGCACCTGAACACACCTCCCTGTAAGACCAGCACGCCCAGAATGCACCTGAACACACCTCCCTGTAAGACCAGCATGGGCCACAGATGAGGTCAGGTGCATTTGTTATTTAAACGACGTGGGCGCTGGACGGGAAACTGACAACTGGGTCGGTCTTAACCTAGCAAAGACACTTGGGTCGGGCTTTTTTTCGTGCACTTCACATGTCTTTTAATCAGTCTGATGTTTATTTACTTTGTAAAGAAGAACATAGTCTCGCATTGCCAGACCTTCCTCCACAGCGCTGCAGAGGAAGGTCTGGCAATCGTCTTTGTCAGCGAGACTGCATTGTTTCCGAGTGTTTTCCCTCACATCGAACATCTAAAACACAGCAAAAGTAGACTGTTACTATCACTGAAGCCACAAGAAAACCAGCTCATTTCAAACGCCAGCCAATTATAGTTTAGTTTTAAAGGTAAACTTGAGAGTGTTTTCAACCTGGAGCCTATTTGTTAAATGTTTCTGTGTCTACGTGACTGATGGGAACAATCTTAGAAACTGGTCCAGTATTAAGAGAGAAACAAGCTGCAAAGTAACGTTAAACCATCCAGTCAGCGTCCACTAAAAGTTCTGTTGTTGCTGCTGTCAGACTCAGATTATTATTCTAAGTGTCTGACAACATTATGAAAGGATCCCTACAGAGATAGACCTTTTAGTTAAAGAGGAAGATCCTTTTAGTTTAACATGAAACAGCCCCGAAATCACCATCACCAAACTACACCAGACTCCATGTAAATAATCAGGACTTTTATCATCGTAAAACACGCTTCATTCAAAGTGGACAGAAACTAAATAAAACTACCAAAAGCCGTCTTGGTTCATCTTTCCACTGTTCCAACAATCACCACTCTGGTTTGGTTGAAATAAACCCTTAATTCACCCATTTACATGTGGAGATATGCTGGCTCTATACACGCTAAAAGTCCTGATTATTTACATGGAGTCTGGTGGAGATATGCTGGCTCTATACACGCTAAAAGTCCTGATTATTTACATGGAGTCTGGTGTAGTTTGGTGATGGTGATTTCGGGGCTGTTTCATGTTAAACTAAAAGGATCTTCCTCTTTAACTAAAAGGTCTATCTCTGTAGGGATCCTTTCATAATGTTGTCAGACACTTAGAATAATAATCTGAGTCTGTCATCAGCAACAACAGAACTTTTAGTGGACGCTAACAGATGCTGAACATTTGTCCTGTAGGGTTACATTGTGTGTGTCATACCTATGTCTTTCCAGGACAAATTATGTAACCTTTTACTATCAATGCTGTACATTCTAAGTAACACGGTTTCACACCGTTTCACTCTCAGTGCAAACACAAGTTTGGCTGCAGGTAGCACGTGGTTTCATGTGGCAACAGTCTCTGTGGAGTTACAGAGTGACGCACGAGAAGACTGGGCGCCTCTGGCAGCTCCTTCTAGTTATCTCATGGTGACAGAGAGAGACATTCAGAGAGATTCATGGGAACTAATGGAGTAACAAAGAGGAAGCTGACAAAACCCCTCAACGAAAGATGTTTTTGTTTTATGCATTCTTGTATAAAGTCCTCAGAGTAGTGTGTGGGGTCTTGTTACATAATGCCTGTACTATTACTGTACGCGGACCGATCATCTCCCCACCTCCCCCTCCCCCAAAGGCTCATTCTGAGTCAGGGGAAACCCTGTGAGCTGTCCTGACTGTGTGCGGGACAGAACGGGTCTTTTGCAGTTTCCCATTCAGCAGTGGTGTAGTCTAATGTATTGTAGTGGGTATACTGTACTGTATATGTATAGGCCAGGATGGGGGGGGGCATATCATAGTGGGGG